>NC_028640.1:2004494-2020706 GCF_001406875.1 Solanum pennellii
TGTGTGTGTGTGTGTGTGTGTGTGTGTGTGTGTGTGTGTGTGAATTTGTGTATGATTTCTTTGATGTTTCATGTAGGTTTCCCTCACTGTCTCTTTTAGATTTTTTTTAAAAAAAAGATTGGATTATTAGAATTGAGTATTTTACTATGGTGTTTAATATTTAAAATTCAGCAATTTAATTAATTAAAATTTATATCATATCTAGTTCGTATATATATATATATAGAGAGAGTAAATACTCTTATAAATACTTCCATTATTTCTAAAGCTCGAATCAAAATTTATATCATATCTAGTTCGTATATATATATATAGAGAGAGAGAGAAAATACTCTTATAAATACTTTCATTATTTCTAAAGCTCGAATCAAAATTTATAATTCAAAACAGATAGAGAAATATATACAATCAATATAAAACCATCTCCAAATTTAAATAATAGTTTTTGTGATTTATAGTTGTCTTGGAAAAGATAATTAAAGGGGCCTACAAGAAAGGAACAAAAGTACTTTGGTTTTAGAATAAAAAAGAAATTAAAATGGAGTTAGGTGAAATGAATGTGTAGATAGAACCCTACCATATTGCAAACATTTTTTTCCTCTTTTATAATTTTCGTTTCATTGCACTTTCGGTGGGATATCTTATAATTAATTCTTATATTTTTTTATAAGTATTAGTTTATATTTATTTTTTTACTTAATAAAAGTAATTTGAGATTAATATAATGAAAAAGATAATAGGGTTAATCAACAAGAACCATAATAATAATATATTTATTAAAATTTTGCTATGTGAGGTCTGAAAAAGATAGCAGTGTAGATAAGCTTTATTATTATTCCGTGAAGAAAGAGAAATTATTTAAAAAAATTCATGTTTAGGAGTAATCAGTGCTGTGAGAAATCAGAATTTTTGATAAGGAGGTTTAAAATTTGAAGAAAGAGACAAATGAAGTAGTCGAAGGGGGACGTTCAACATCTACTATATGTATATAACTTAAAAAATAATAATTTAATTATGCATAAATGATATAATTTTTCGTTGAAAAATGTTCGAATGAACCCCGTGACTATAACGTGGTTCTGCCACTGCTGGAGTGTATCAAATTCAAGTTGAAAAATAAGATGAAGAAAGCATAGTATAAGAAAAGCAATGCGAAGTCTACGAGAAAGGAATACTAATAAACATCAAATAGTTAGATAATCGAAAACATAATAAATCGCATATGACAAAAACTACAAGACTGCGACTATTATCCCTTGCACTAATACATAACCTTCACTCATTTTTATCTAGAGTTATATCTTCGATAAATATGAATTTATGTCTCATCATGTCTAATCATCTCTTTTCAATATTTCTACAATCGATCTCTTTTCTTTTCAATATCTTTCAAAAGAACATTAAAAAAATACACGAGTAAATTGAATCAACAGAAGTAACTAAAAGAAAATTGTATCATTATAATAAATATTATTATGTCTGAGGATTGTTATAAAATTATTTTTCATGTGAATCATTGAATAAAAGTATAATTTGTTTCCCTTTTTTCTTCAAATCCATGATGCCAAAAGTCTTTAAATATTAACCGAATTTTTACAAAAAAGAAAAAAAGAATTTAAACCGATAGCTTCAAATACATTATGCCAAGTGTAGTGATGATATGGAAACCAAAATGCCACGTCATTTATATTTCTTTTCTAATGTGCCACATGTCAATCTCCATATTTTTGGGAAATTTTGCAAAAAAAATTAATATATGTAAAAAAACGATTTTTTACGAATAACATGTCTTCCGTACGTTTAAATTTGTTTGTCCCATTTTTTAAAATGCTTTTTTATTTCTTTTTAATAATTTTTTAATTTTAACTTTTGATCTGACATATTTAAAATTACTGAACTAAAAAATATTTAATATATTTTTAATTTAAAATTATAAAACTAAAATATTTTTCCTATGAAAGTTGTTTTAATATATTTTTAAGTATCAAACACACCGTTAAAGGTTAGCTTTGCGTTTGTAATAATAGTAGCATCTTATAATAATAAAAAAAAAATACTCATAAGAATGAAAAGTGGGAAGAATATTACTAGCACTATTTTTTATTTTATGAGTACAAAAGTCAACATTTACATTTATTTTTCTTTTGGTAAAACTTTATTCTTTATTTGTGTGCTAAATTATGGCTTGAATAAATTGACTTTTTACACTTTTTTTGGACCATCAATTATGTACTCGGAGCTTGATTTACAAATATCTATATTCAGTTTCTATTTATTCAATAGTAAAATAATAGGACTATTGTATAATTATTAACAAATTATTACATCATAAAAATATATTCTTAATTTTTCTGATGCTCTCTTACTGTAATGAGGATAGATAAATTACATTTTTAAAAAAATAGTTTGATTTAATTGTCATCTTTCTCCTGTGAATCTCACTCGTTATTCTCGTTTTCTCGTTCACCTCTCTTTCTTTTCATACAAATGCAAATGTATGAAATGCGTTTGTATTTGTATAAAGTGAGAAAAAGTTGTATATATACATATATTTTTGTTTCCCTCTCCCAGATCTCGCTTGCATCTCTCGCTTATACAAACAGAAAAGAAATGTATAAATTGTGTTTCCGTTTGTATAAAGCGAGAGAAAATATATATACACATGGAAATATATACATCTTTGTTTTATACACTTATAATTATACAATACAAATATTCTTATGTCTAGTTTACTTTTGTCTTTTTCACTTTCTCATTTTACACAAACACAGATTATACAATTGATTTTTTTGTATATGTATACCGAAACAGAAACAGTTTATATACAACTATTTTATTTTGTATATATATATAGCAAAATATACATATTTATGTTTGCTATGTAGCGCAATTACGTAACTATAGTTATAATATACAAATATGATTTTTGTGTTTGTTTATGTGACAAATGCTCTTAAAAGAAATCCAAAACATAATTTCGCTTACTTCTTTCGTTTTAATTTATTTGTCTGCTCTTTGCTTAGCGCAAAACTTTAAATTTTTTTTGAAATTTACGACCTAATATATTAAAATTAAAAAGTTATTAAAATAAGAAAAAAAATATTTCAGTATCATTTCTCTCCAATCAAAACAAACCACATAAAAGGAAATTTATTCTTTTTTTAGTTTCTTTTGTCTCGTGTATATATATGTACCTTGTGTATATTATTATCCATTTACTTATATTTTTCCCTTCTTTTATCACAAGCCACTTAATTTGGAAAAAAAAAAAACAAATAATAATAATAACTCCTTTTTTTATATATATATTTTTTGTCGTTTCTCTTTTCCCAAATTCCAACTGATTTATTTAACCATATTATATGAACAATATACAGCTCATAAAAACACTTTTTTCCCTCTCTCTTTTGCTTATATTATACGACTCTACAAAAAAAAAAATTAAATAAATACTCACAAAACTTTATAATAAGCTTCAACTTCCCTTTTTTAAAAAAAAATTACAAAAAATGGTGAATTTTCTTCTGAAAATTTTTATATTTTGCTATGTTGTTGTATTAGTTTCTGGATTTTCAGAAAAGCTCGAAACGTTGTCGTTTAATGAAGGATATTCACAACTTTTTGGTCATGATAATCTTATGGTCATTGAAGATGGAAAATCAGTTCATATTTCTCTAGATGAAAGAACAGGTTCATATTTTATTTAATTTTTTCACTTATTTGACACTATTTACGTTCGAGACGGAGTCAGAAGTTGAAGTTTATGATTTAAAAATAATTAAATTGTTCAACGTTCTAGATAGGTATTTGAATTTTTTTTTTATATTCGTCCTTTTATTTATTAAAGTTTTATATATATTCAAGGAGATAAGTTACATTATAAAGTTATATTTATGATTTCACAGAGGAGTAATAGTGAAAATTATAATTTTTTTAAAAATATATACTTAAATGTTTTTTTATTATGTATATTGCTTCGTAAATTTAATTAATATGGAATAGAGCTTTTTATATTGGTGTATATTTAAGATTATGGATATCAAAATTATTTTAGTTTTACATGATTGTTACAATATATTTAAAATTATAAATTTTAAAATATTATGTCAAGTCAAAAAATATTTCAAATAAATTGAAACAGATGTACTAGTTGCTTTATTTTGAGGGAATTTATTCATTTGGAAATTAATGGATTAATTTGCAGGAGCTGGATTTGTGTCACAAGACTTGTACCTTCATGGCTTATTCAGTGCTTCTATTAAATTACCAGAAGATTACACTGCTGGAGTGGTTGTTGCATTTTATGTAAGTTGAAAATAAGTAATTTATATATGTATATTTTCGATGAATATGTTTAACTGACCACCCTTCGATCAATGTATTAACGTTAGACTATAATATTAAGTTCACAACCAAATAAAAATAGTTAAAATTATAATAAGATGATTTTTATAGCTGATCTTAATTAGTTTAAGATTATGGCTTGTAGTTCGCGTTTATTTTATCCTCTTCATATCTCAGACTCTACTTAGTATTACACTGAATATGTTATCGTTGTTAATTTTTTTTGGGATTACTATTGACAGATGTCAAATGGAGACATGTTTGAGAAGAATCATGATGAAATTGACTTTGAGTTTTTGGGAAATATTAGAGCTAAAAATTGGAGAATTCAAACTAATATTTATGGAAATGGTAGCACAAATGTTGGTAGAGAAGAAAGATATGGACTTTGGTTTGATCCAACTGAAGATTTTCATACATATACAATTCTTTGGACTGACAGCCACATCATGTAAGTACCTAATTCAACCTCCCCTATTAAAAGAAAACGGTTTCAGGTCAGCTTTCACACACCGTCAATCTGTCATTAATCACGAAATATATGTTACCTTTCACCAGTATAAGTACTTCGGATAAGTTTGCCCAAAACTTAAGTGGATGAGGGAAATTTACCTAACATCTTTATTATCTATATTGAGATTGAAATCGTAGTCTTTCGTAACCTTTTTTAGTTCATTGACTACTAGACCAGACCGTTTATGCTTTTCTTGATTTTGGTCAAAGTGCTTTGCAGGAAATGATTTGTCCTGTTATGTGTCTTGTTCTTCATTCAGTGTTAGTGACAGATGTAGCTTCATAGCTACACATTCAACTGAATCCAGTATTTTCAACATAATATGCATGTGGAAAAAATAAATTTTATAATTTGAACTCGTAATTTTAAAAGTAGATAAATTCTCGATTCGCCTCTATGCAAATGTCATCCCTTGTTCAAGAGGTACTAAGATAGAGTTTTTTATTTCCTTTTTGTTTGATCAACTTATATTCTAACCTTATACATCTTATTAAAATGACATAACAGTACGGATAGGTCAAGTCTGTGTACACTCTACCTTCTCCAGACCCTATTTTGTGAGACTACGCTGGATATGTTGCTGTTGTTATTTAACATTTGATTATACTTTGTTTGTTTTTGTGTATTTTTTTTGCAGCTTTTATGTAGATAATGTACCTATAAGAGAGATGAAGAGAACACAAGCAATGAGTGGGGACTTCCCTTCTAAGCCAATGTCTTTATATGCTACAATATGGGATGGTTCTAGTTGGGCTACTAATGGGGGTAAATACAAAGTCAATTACAAATATGCCCCTTACGTCGCAAAGTTCTCCGATTTCGTCCTCCATGGATGTGGTGTTGATCCAATTGAATTGTCTCCCAAGTGTGATATTGTCCTGGATTCTGCATCCATCCCAACTAGAATATCCCCTGACCAAAGGCGAAAAATGGAGAGGTTTCGAAACAAGTACTTACAATATTCATATTGTTATGACCGGACACGATACAATGTTCCTCAATCTGAATGTGTGATTGATCCTAAGGAAGCTAATCGCCTCCGAGGATTTGACCCTATGACCTTTGGTGGTGTCCCTCGTCATCAGAACAAACGACACCACCAAAGGCAATCCAGGAGGGAAGATACGTCCGCGAAATAAGAAAGAAGGATATTGTTGATATTTTGTGTCCAGTTTGATTGAAGATATGGTGATTTTTCACAATGAATAGAGAATACAAAAGAGAAGAGAGGTAAATGGGATTTTTAGTATTTACTAATGTATATTTTTCATGAATCATGATGGGGTATGTATGTATATATATTTTTAGCTTGTTTTGTTGATGTTTAGTACTATTTGGGATTCTATTATTTAATTCAATTTGGTGATGATTTTTCTTTTGTGAACTTTGGTTAGTTACATAGTGTTAGATGTTACATATTTACAACATTGTTGCATTTGCAGAGGAGGCAAGGGTCTTCAATTTCTAAATGAGTAAAATGTTAGTAATATTTCTGTTGTCTATGTTGTTTCCTGCTAACTCAAAATGTTGCCGCATCTGTATCGAATATTTCAAAATTACATTATTTTTAGAAATTGAAGGACGATAAATAAGAAAAATAACAATATTTATATTGATTTTATGAAATGATAAATATTAAGGATTATTTATTTTTAAGAAGAGTTAGACATATAAATATGGAATATGAAGGTAAAAAAAAGGAAGGCAAATATCTATAGTGAACATTATTTAAACACAATATCTTTTTTTCTTTTAGATACTCTTATTCAAAATGGAAAAGGGTCTGATATACCCCTCAACTTTGTCATTTAGAGCTGATATACCCCTCGTTATAAAAGTGGCTCATATATGCCCTTACCGTTATACAAACGGCTCACATATACCCCTGCCATTACAAAATGGCTCACATATACCCTTCATTTAACGGACGTTAAAAAATTAGTTTTAAATTTATATTTGTTACTTCTAATTTTTTTTAAAAATGATTTAGGGGTATATATGATTCTTCTATCAAAGTTCAAGGTATATTTTAATTTTTTTCATACAAAAATTATTTTTTGACTTCTTTTATTATAATAATTTGAGTTTCTTATTCTTATTTTGATTTTTTCTTTCATTCCTTAGTTTAAAGAAAAAAAATTTAAATTATTTTTTGTGTGTGTATTGTAATTTAATTTCGTATTCAAAGAAAAAATTTGTTCATCTACAATAAGTTTTACAAGAATATTAGTGAAACATAAATAAATTTGATTATCAAAATAATAAGTATAAATTAGTCATTGAAACAAAAAAAAGTCAAAAAAAATATGTTTGACGAGGATTAAATTTACTCATATGTGAGCCATTTTTTTACAAGTAGGGGTATATATGAGCCACTTTTATAACGAGAGGTATATCAGCTCTAAATGACAAAGTTGAGGGGTATATCAGACCCTTTTCCCTATTCAAAATTAACTATGCATGATATTCATGAGTAATAACAAACAACTTTAAAGAATTAAATTAATAACATTTATTTTTAATATTAATAAAAGAATTAAATTAATAATATTTTTTTATAGTTGTCTGGACAATTACTGAAGTTGTTTGGACAACTTCTAAAGTTGCTTAGATAGCTATTGAAGTTGTCGAACGACTAAAGAAGTTGTCCCTACAACTACTACAGTTATTGAACTAAAATATAAAAGTTAAAAATTTAAAATTATTATAAAAACATTTTTTAATTTAATATATATTATTTGTCACTTCTAAGTAAGTATAGAATTTTTAATACCCGAAAAAATTTTACAAACTAGTTTGTCCCTTCTAATAAACTTCCGGTATGAACTGAAAGAAACTTTTAGCTCCACTGAGAATAGATTTGGGAGGATTTCCAGGAAAAGGGTGTTCAATTTCTTGGCATCCCAAATGCAAAATTGGCTTGCTAAGGACTTGTTGCTTTCAAAATTCCAAACTGGGTTTTCCAGGTAAACAAGTTTTTGACTAGAATTTCTTGAATTACTTTGAGGGGAAATATGGTTAGTTATAAGGGTAAAGAAAAAATTGTTTTTGATGATCAAAATGAGGAAAACAACATATTGGTAGATAGGAATTTTCTTCAGTTAAATGAGTATAAAGGGAATTCCTCTGAAAGGGTAGCTGAGAATGAGGAGATTCAGGTAGAAATTAGAGAAAAGATATCAAAAGATGGAATCTTTGATCTTTCCTCTAAAAGGGTAGCTGAGAATGAGGAGATTCAGGTAGAAATTAGAGAAAACAAGCTAAAAGATGGAATCTTTGATCTTTCCTCTAAAAGGGTAGCTGAGAATGAGGAGATTCAGGTAGAAATTAGAGAAAACAAGCTAAAAGATGGAATCTTTGATCTTTCTTTAGCTTGCCCTAGCACTAGTAGGAGTTTACAATCAGTGGATCCATCAAATAACAACACAAGGATTGGGTATTTCAGGAATGGGTCCTTGTCGTCATGTTATTCCCATCCGTTTTCCCATAACCTTAGCTGCTCACTTACACTGAGTTCAAAAGAGGATAGTGAGTATTCCGGGGAGGGAGCTAATTGGTCAGGTTTTAGCAAGTTTAGACCAGTTGAAGCAGGAGATTGTACATTACCAGCTCATCCTGGTGGAAGTAGCTTAGCTTTAAGTTGTAGAATGCAGGTCAATAAGGATAATGATGTTGATAGGATCAGTAGCTCGGATAGCAATTCGTATTTCTCATTCGAGTTTCCTGCCAGACCAACAGGTGATTCGAGAGTTAGAGGGAGTATGGAAGTAGGAAGAGCACTCCAATTTTCTCAGCCTGAGAGAATCCTTGCGGAGATAGTTTCACAGTCTGTTCCTCTTATGGCTCAGATTGTGCAGGAGCTTCCTGATGAAACGGTTGAATCAACAAAGGATTACTTGAGAAGTCTAATTGCAATTCCTGAGAAGAAAGACCTTTTGGTCAGCCTTCAGAATATGCTTCATGGGAGATCTGATCTTAATGTTGCGACTCTCTTAGAGTGTAATACGACTCAACTACAAATTTTTGTTGCCATAAAAATGGGTCATAGAAGTTTCTTATCTTTGGAAAACCACATTCAAGTTGCTGAATTGATTGAGATTTTTTCTCTTGAAAGGTGTCGGAACATACGCTGCAAAAGTGTGTTACCTGCTGATGATTGTAAATGCAAAATTTGTTCAAGAAACAACGGATTCTGCTCTGTATGCATGTGTCTAGTATGTTCTAACTTTGATTATGCCACTAATACTTGTCGTTGGGTAGGCTGTGACCGATGTTCACACTGGTGTCATGCTGTTTGCGCTGTTCAGAGAAATCTTATAAAGCCAGGTCCAAGTATCAATGGGCCATCTGGAACAACTGAGATGCAATTTCACTGTCTTGGTTGTGGTCATTCTAGTGAAATGTTTGGATTTGTTAGAGACGCGTACATGCATTGTTCAAAGGACTGGGGTGAAAAAACTCTAATAGAAGAGCTTGATTATGTTCAAAAAATTTTCGATGGGAGTGAAGATTTTAAAGGCAAGGAGTTGCATGCTATAACTTACGGGTTGCGTGACAAGCTTGAGAAACAGATGATCTCTCCTTCAGACGCCTGCGATTTCATCTTTCATTTTTTTAAATGTGAGTATTAAGCCAAACCTTATCCTTTGCAATTTCTGTTGAATTTGGATTGGTGTGAATGGGAAACGGAAGAGTTCAAAATGGAGCGAAATGAAACGTTATTTGGCCTTAGATAATGGAACATATCTCTACATTAAAGTTTAACTATCACTCTGTCTCTTGTATTTTTGTTAATTTTTCCTTTTACATGGTTGTGCATTGCTTCTGTAGTACAGAAATTTACGTGATAGAGTATGCTAGTCTTTATAAATTATAACGATTGATCATATACGTAAATAAGCTCAATTTAATAATAAGGCATTAGCTGTGACAATAGAGGTATGCTTCTTGAAATGAAAAAGAAAGTTTTACCCATGGGAAAGGAAGAGTGCTGCTGGCATTTGTAGTAAGAAGAACAATGATCATTAAGTTGTTCTAATCGGAGAAGTATTTGAAGTGGGATTTGATTAGCGCCAACAAACATAACTTTTTAACTGCAAAAATGAAATAACTATGGAATAACAGAAACCTTAGTTTTCCTCCTCTTTTTGTTTGTTTCAAAAGTTATTTCTATGTACGACAGCTAAAAAGCAAGGCACCGAAGATGACATCTTTTGAGATTTTCAGCGACTAAAATGCACGGTTTTCCTTTTAGAAGGCAGATGATAAGTTCCAAGTGCTGTATGAAGAGTTAGCTTTTGAATATACAGATTGGTGATCAACAAGCTATAACATTATCGCTCCAACAACAACAACAACAGACCCAGTGAAATCCCATGAAGTGGTTCTTGAGGGGTAGAGCGTACGCAAACCTTAAGATTACCTCATGGAGGTAGAGAGGCTGTTTCCGACAGACTTTCCACTCAAGTGCATCAAATCCAATATAATATTATCGCTCCTAGTGTATAAAACAGTAACATCACTGTACTGCTAGAGTGCTACTTATAACTTCAAAAATAATTTCATTAAAAGGCTTCGAGTCATTTACCTGACAATTTTAAATTTGAGTTAGACAAAACCACTTGTAGTATATGTTAAAGCTACGTAGCTATGTTATTTTCTAATTTGCAGTGTGTTGCATTTTCAGTTTAGGGCTTATCCCAGTGTTATACTATTTGACATTTATCAATTACTATATGAGTCATCCGAAATGAACCATTGATTGCTAACCTTCATGTCTCTGTGGCACATTTCCACTAATTCTGATTTTCTGTTATTAACAGACACGGATGGTTTGTCACAGTTTCTTTCATCCAGTTTTCCAGCATCCATCCCTCTTGCTGATAAATTTTATTCAACATAATGAGCTCTTCAAATGGAAGAAAAGGTATGATTACCGCTGATCATCATCAAAACGATGCCAAGGAGCCCTTTTAAGTCTGATAAAATGATCGAGGATGAATGTTCAACCATAAAAGAAAGATGAACTCTTCAAGGGAAGAAATATATGATAGTTTGTAAAGCATTGCGAGGATCCCTCTTAAGTCTTATTTTCTAATTAATTTAACTTTTATTTTTGTGAGCCCCAATTCTTAGCTCTATTGATGTTTTTTTTTTTGTCAAAAGCTAGCATTGTTGTTGTGGTAGTATTTCTCATGTAGATTCTTGTCCTTTGATTTCTTATACTATATACAATCTCTTGTTCTTCGACTGTTGCACTATCTTGTTGTAGCTACTATTCCTTTTTTTCAGAATGCTTTGTCATGCTTTCTTTAATATCTGATTTGATATGCTTTTCCTTGAGCCGAGGCTCTATTGAAAACAACCTCTACCTCCCCAAGGTCGGGGTATGGTTTGCGTATACTCTACCCTCCCCAGACGTCATTTGTGGGATTACGCGGGGTATGTTGTTATTGTTGTTGCTAGCTTTGTGGTTGTGATAATTCTAGCTACTTTTTCCCTCATTAAAGACATTAAGATTTGAATTTGATGCTTTTGTTCATGTTCATTGCCAATGACTTCTAAAAGGGGAAATAGCCTGCTGTTTTTCCTTCCTTATTGACTATCAAAGTCCCAACCTCATTCTGTCTGAACTGTTACACTGGCCCCTGCCGAGATGTCTTGGAAGGGCAACGTAAAGCAAGGTGATTATCTTCCGCCAGGCACTTGCAATGTCATCATCCAATTTTTTTCACTGTGAGTATGAAACTAAACCTTATCCTTGTAATTTCAACTGTTAGATTTGGTATTTTTCGTCCTTACAGATAACGGGAGCATATCTCTGCGGTAAATCTTAACTCTCTCTGCATTTGGTTGTTTCTTTCTTTCATCTTATTCCTTTTATATGTGTCTGCTCTGCGTGCTACACTGTTCTTAGTTGTTGATAGAGAAGCTCTTCAAACTAAACATTTTATTAGTACACATATCATCCTCTAGTACAGACAAAAGGTCATTAAAATAGACCATATCTGCTAGTACAAAATAGTATAAGTGAAGATAGAAACCAGCCTAGTAAGTAAACTTTACATAAAACTATAACTAACATTTTTGAACTCCTCGATCGATCGATCATCAGATACTGCAGGAATAGTCAACAGTCTCTCCAATTGCCAGTGGCATTCCATCTTGCAAGCAGTCA
Source organism: Solanum pennellii (assembly GCF_001406875.1). NCBI lineage: Eukaryota > Viridiplantae > Streptophyta > Magnoliopsida > Solanales > Solanaceae > Solanum > Solanum pennellii. The sequence continues at coordinate 2,016,530 of NC_028640.1, forward strand.
ATGGGAGGAATCGTTAACGTCTGCTGAATTCCATAAGCGTTCCAGCAGAAAGGATCTTCCATGAGCTCGCCTTCATGTGGTAAGAGTTCAACTTCAGACATTGTAATATTAGTGCAGGCTACAGTGTCACTACACGCAAAGTGTATGGGGGCGCTCCTCACGTCGTAGGTGCCCTTGATGCTCCGGTACGAGATGTCGCCCACACTTACAGCTGATGTCTCGTTCCGACAGCCTTTTGAGAGGCAATAGTATTGGTCTATGATGATGCAGTTCCGCACATTTTCCATTTGGATTGTGTCAAATGATAGCCCTGTTACTGATCCTGAACCTCCTTGCCATGTCTTGATCCGAACTCCGTTGTCCGAGTCGCGAATAATGGCGTTACGGACCGTTATGTTCGACACACATGCCTGGCTATTGTGCACCCCTAGGCTCCCAATACTGCACACACAACAATATACTCAGTGTAATTTCACAAGTGCGGTATGAGGAGGATGGTTAGCACACAGCCATATCCCTACCTTATGAAGGTAAACGAAAATTTATCGGATTTCAAAGTGGCTACCAAACACCAGATGAAAAATATTTGATTTATTCTAAGATAGGTTTGACATGATTAATTAAGAAGATTATAAAAGAAAAAGATAGATCTTGTCCTTATTACATTAATTAGAAAAATAAAGATTCAGCTTTTTGTATGTATTTTATTTATTCAATTATTTATTTATACTTTATATTATAAGTTTATTTATAAAATTTGAGTACTTCGAAAAATAAATAGAAACATAAAGTACCTGATCCCGTGACTAGGCCCACATGTGACTGCTTCAATCTCAACATTTGAACAACCAGGCCCTATTGATATGCAATCATCCCCTGACACAATCACACATTACATTATTATTATTATTAGTTTCGTCTACGGTTTAACTCAACACAAAATTTAAGAAAAAATGAACCAGATTATTAACGTTAAAGGTTCGTTTTGTACCATTAGCTATGACGGAGTTGTAAATTCCAACAGACTTGGTGTCCTCGATATGAATTCCGTCAGTGTTTGGACTAAGCTTAGGCGAAGAAATTGATAATTGGTCTATCAATACTCCTTCGCATCCATCGAATTTCATGTGAAACATAGGACTATTTTGTATTCTTAAACCTCGCACTGTCAAATTTGAGCTCATGAAAAATCTTATCATCTGTCAAAAATATAAATATCACTACAATAAAAATCTTATCATCTGTCAAAAATATAAATATCACTACAATTGAATTTTATCGAACTCGTAGAAATGAAGCGTGAAGGTAACTTACAGAAGGACTGTCACATGGTCCAGGTAAAGTTGAGCCATTAGGTCCCTGAAATTTGACAAAAGAAATTGTACTGATTACTATACATATATTCACGAGAATTCTCTGACTTTATGCTTATTGATACGAGTATATTTGTCCGATTTAAGTTTTGTACACTGATCATAATATAAAAAGAATATTTACGTAAATAATTGTAAGTAACACTAAGACAATTGTACTTGCATAAACACTAGTTTTTAATAACTTTGATAATTAATCTCTAATAAATGACATTTTGTTTTGTAAGTTAAAAAGATAATTTTACGTAACACTATTTAATAACTTGATTCTTAATCTCTAATAAATGATATTTTCACTTGTCTCAATAAATGCGGTTCATATATTTTATCTAATACAAAAAAATTAAATTACTACTTAAAACAAGTCATAAATGTTTCTGTTACGATAAAATAAATAATTTAAAATTCAATTATTTCTAAATCTTGAAAATATAATTAGACCAAAAATGAAACTATACATCAAATAAATCCTATTTCTAAACAAATAGGCCAATTAGAAAATAGAGACGGAGGCAGATAGAAGGACACTCACGAGACTCTTTAAAACAACAACATCAACAAAATACTCGACGTAATTTCATAGACGGAGTTTAAGCACGATAAAGTAAGTATATGCTAACCTTATTTTTATCTCAAATGATAATAACAATTGTTTTCATTACACCCTCGTTTCGTTTCAACAAAACGATATAAAAGACATACGCAGAAACAACAACAAGATAATAAGATAACCGAAAATCGAAAAAACAAAAAAAGTGACTTACCCTATGAGGTTTGCAAGGGAGTTCCCACCATTTTTCACCATTACCTTCAATAGTACCAGTACCACTAAAAGTCATATTATCAAGTTTATAAAACACAATCCATTGCCTTTTACTATCTTTTTTAGGCCAACAATCTGGTCCTTCTGGTGTCATTAACACCCCATTTACCTAATTCACCCAAAAAAATAAAAAAAAATTAACCAAACACAATTCGAAGCGTAATATTTATCGTATAAATTGAAATAGAAGAAATATGTACGTACACGAAATTCGAGTCCCGGCTTGCAAGGACCATAGAATATAGTGGAAGTGATCATAAAAATACGGTCCGCGGGAGCCAATAGCACCGCGGACTCAACTTGACACGCGGCTTTCCAAGCCGCGACAAACGCTTCGGTGTCATCCGTGGAGCCGTCACCGACGGCTCCATATTCCATGACATCGAAAATGCAGTCCTCTTCCGGGTTCAAAGTGGGGCCCCCTCCGTAACTCGGGTCGGATGGTACTACATTACTACTAGGAGAAGAAACTGGTGATGATGATGATACTGGTGATGGTGATGGTGATGGTTCGTTTACGCTACCTTCGATAGGACTAGGAGCACTATTATTATGACTAATAACTTTTTTGCTCTTTGTTTTCTTGGAAATGTGATGTCTTGCATCAACATTGATAGAATTACTAGTAATAATAATAATAATAAGACATAGTAAAAGAAATATTTTCTCCATTTGAAGGAAAAAATAACTAAAATTTTACAAAAAAAAAACTTTAATGTTATTGTACTACTTTGTGTGTGTTTTTTATGTGGCAAGAAACATATGAAGATGAGGTTGTAAATTTATACTAAAAAAAGTTAGGGACACGTGGCGAGTTTATGTTGATTAATACATTGTTGTCTAAAAGAATATTAACTGTTGAGAAAAATTTAATTTTAAAATAATGTGAGACAATGCCAGGTCATACATGTGAGAGGCTCTTTTACTGTTTAACGTTTGAACTTGTGGGTCCCACTTACACCACTATTATTTTGCCACGTATCACTTTTCTATTCTTATATTGTAGCTCGTGAATAAACGGAGAAATAAATAACAACTCTATCTTTTGGATTTAATAAAAGCAAAAAATAAATAACAATTCTATTCGCATTGTTGTTTTGTTCTTGATTGGGTGACTTCTTGTTTTATTGTTTTGTTCTTAAGTCGGTGATTTCATTTTTTGTTAATATGTCTCTCAAATATTGCTATATGTTATTGTTTTGTTCTTAAATCGGTAATTTCATATCTTGATTGATATATCGCTTCGTTTTCTTTTTTAAAAAGACAATATATTTTACAAGAAAATAATCTAGTGAAATAAGAGTTTTTGTCAAATAGTATTATTCATCGGTTTATAAGTTTTGTACGATAAATATATTTTTTAAAAGAACCTAAATGTACAAACTAAATATAATGAAACTAATGAATTCACACTTATAAAAAATAATTTTTTATATTAAATGTATTTTTTTTCAAAATTAATTGAAATATTTATTCTAACATATATAAAATAATTTTGAAGATAAATGTATCTTTCAAAAAATCTAAAACATGTAACTAAATGTAATGGAGCTTATGAGAATACCTATATTCAATCTAAATAATTCTTGTCGAATGTATTAATTGTTTCAAAATTAATTATTGTAGAAAATATAAGATCAATGTATCCTTCATTTTATGTCACGACCCAAATCCGGGGCCGCGACTGGCACTCACAGTTTCCCTCCTATGTGAGCGAACCAACCAATCTAACCCTTATCATTTTAACATATATTAACAGAAAATAATGCGGAAGACTTAAACTCATTAAATAAAACAATTCAATAACTTCTAAATTTCAACATCTATTATTTCCCCAAAATCTGGAAGTCATCATCACAAGAACATCTATCTCAAATTACTAAACTAAGAATGTCTAAGAACAAAAATAACTAAAAAAGCTAGTCCATGCCGGAAGTTCAAGGCATCAAGACTTGAAGAAGAAGACCCAGTCCAAGCTAGA
>NC_028640.1:2028633-2031616 GCF_001406875.1 Solanum pennellii
GTCCTGACGGTCAGAGACTCGTTTCCCGTACCAATTTCTCAAGAGTTGAAGTGTTTTGCAACGGGAGCTTACGACGGCTCGTCGTGGATGTGACGGCACGTCCTGCAGGTCCGTCACCGATTACAGAGAGTCGATTTTCAGTACCCAATATCAGAATTCTAAGTATGCTGAAACGAGACATCTGTGACGGGCCGTCGTGCCTATGACGGTCCGTCGTGATGTCCGTAATCTTAGCCAGTTTTTCCAGAAATAAATCTGCTGCTCAAAACGACTAAACAGGTCGTTACATTTTAATTTTGTGACACTGTTTTTTAGTTAGTCTAAAAAATAATGACATCTTTTTTTATTAATAATAATTTAATTTTAAATTTATTATTTTATTTTTAATGAGATGATTTATAGCTGTGTAAATATTATTTTTCTTCATTTTTTGTTGTCATGATTTTCCTTTTTAGAATCAAATAATAAAAATTTTACTAACATTTTACGATGTATACTTTTTCATCATATTGATATACAAAAGATTGCAATTTATAGTACTTTTCACATAAATTTCACGCTAAATTTTTTTATTTAAATATCAAATTAATATAATCTAATTTAACTTTAAAAATTAGTTAAATTGACTTTCGAAAAACGCATTATAACAACTAAAAATGACAAAGAGAGTATATAAAATCTGTCCTACACAACAAAATTTCAAAAAAGAAATCTTTTATTTTTAAATTTCATAACACTGTCACATAAATTGAGTCGGAAAAAAATACTCATATAAAACGATTTAACCATATTACTTTTTGCAATAAAATCGATATCGATGATTCTTCATCATTATTTGGAAAAGAACAAAAATCAAGAAGCAAAAAGATTTCGTTTAAAATTACCAAAAAAAATGAAAAAAAAAATTGATTCTAACACTTTAACCAGATTTCATACCCACAGATTAATTCAAAGAATATATCTGTTAGCTATATATTCGTGTTATCGGGCCATGAAAATGAATCATTCAAAAAAAAAAACGCGGAATCAAAAATCTAAAATTTATAAATTCAAAATTTTGAGTCTTTTAAAATTTCTAATAAATAGCTTTTCACATATTCAATCAAGGGTAGATCTAGAAAAAAAAAAAAAGCAACCATAAAGCCATAACTTTTATTAAGAATATCCAATAATTAATATATACATACGAAAAGTATATTTTGTATATTCATTGTATGTGGTTATGCCACTAAGATTAAGAGTGTTCACTCTCTCGGCAAAAGATTAAATTGTATATCTAAGGTCATATTATTTTATACGTTTAGTATATATATACAAATTTCGAATCCCTTAAACACAGAATCACAAATTGTCATAGTATTAAATTACAAAATTCACCTTGAGATTCTGAATTCATATTTCATATTTTTTTAACCCTCTAAGTGAAAATTTTGAATACGCTATTATAATATAAACAAAAAATATGAATCAAAATTATTAAATTCGACCGAACTCGTAATCGAAGTGCTAGGTGTCCCTCATCTTAATTAAAAAGTGAACATGATTTGGATGTAAAGAAAAGTGGAAAAAAATAGGTCTCGTGACTCTATATTGTTGTGTAGTGTCTTGTGGCCATGGAAATAGGAAGCATATATTAGGTGGACGACAAAATAAATTATTAATTCACGGGTGCATAAACTAAATATAATCTAACATTTATTTGTGTTTTTGTGTCACACAACCGACACACTTATATTATTTCATTAATAATTTTCAAAATAATATATTTACGATACAAGAGATCACTAAGAAATTTTTATAATGAGTGTATTACATATATAACTTGGTTTACGAGTATATCGATCACATAGAGAATAACGTATTTCAATTTAGATAAACTCTTAACTTATCGAGTTAAACGAATTTATAGTTGATTCTGTGTTTTCAAATAACAAATGAAAGAAATATATGACAGTATATATTATAAGTTAATGAATTTTCAATTTAGGGTTACAATCGAATCACGATAATCTTGCTAATAATTTCATAATTTGTATTGTTATATGACTTATAACATAGATCTAAATTTCTTTTTTCGAGTACATTCAAACAATAGGACACAAACAATTACATGCCAAAAGTAATTGTATTTAATAATAACATATTATAGTCAAATAAATAGAGTATTATATATCATAAATTTATAGAGTTATTTACAACCACCCAATAATTAGTTCATCAAAACCCCAAGAATAGAAATATTAGCCTACACAGTACAAACATCCTACAAAACAAAATCAGTTTTTAGAAGAAGAATACATTAAGAAGAAAACACTTGGAAAAATTACATAAATTAATACATTTTAAAAAATAATTACTGATTTTAGCAATACTTTTTGTTTATTACCATTTATAGCAATACTGTGATAAATCTGTAATATGTATTAAAATTGTATTATAAATGAATTAAAAGCGATCAAGTGAAAAAAAAATATTATTGCTATAAATGGTAAATATTTTATTATTATAGCACATTTATGTAAGTTTCCCAAAACACTGTATAACTTTTGTTTGTTTTTGCGATTTAATATTTTTATAATCGTGATTCTTCAATTCGATGTTCGGTGTTTTTTAATAATTAACTTTTGGGCCCTTTAGCCATCCTTACTCCTTCCAAGCCCAATTGCTCCAGCCCAAATTTTTAAATGGCCAGCCCAATTGTCCAGACTTTTGTTTAAAATATGGAAAAATTACTAAAATACGCTACTTTAATTTATTTAATTTCATTAATTCCCTACTGATGTATTAAATTACAAAAATCCCTTTTTTACTCCCAAATGATACTAATTATATTTTATAACTTAAAATATTAAAAAGACAATATTTACCTTACCAAGGTAAATCAGAAATTACCTTCCCAATGCATGAATCCTTTCCCCCAAAAAATCACCTTCCCAAATTACCTACTCCCAAGATTTCCGCCTCCCCCCTCCTCCCCCCCCCC
>NC_028640.1:2032953-2060650 GCF_001406875.1 Solanum pennellii
GAATCGTCAATACCCAACTCAGCCGCAATTGTTGAAATAAGATTCATGAACGAAATATTTTCACCAACCACTATTCCATCACTTTTGTATCGGTCGTATATAACATCACTTTCCCATATTCCAGAATGTCGCAACAAGATCGAAATATTCATATTTGAAAAATCAGAATTGGTCTTTCAGAGTTTTTTTAAAGCAGAATAGTGTTTGTTTTTTTTTTCTGATTTTGAAAGACTATTTTAAAAATTTTAAATTGAATAAAATTGAATGTAGTAATTTGGAAGCAGTTTTCACGGTTATTTGGTTTCAAAATTAACATTAATAAAGGGAAGGAAAATCATTAAATTAAATGATTTTTTAATGTTGTAATTTATGAAGCAATTAACACGGTCAATTAGTTACAAGATTAACATAAATAAATTGAAGGGAAATCAGTTACCCTTGATTTTAGCTATAACAGTTACATAAAAAATAAATTCAGTCATTTATATTTAAGTATCATTTCTGTTTTATAAAGTATCCGGAATTCTTAAAAATAAGGGATTTTTGGTAAATATTGATATTATAGGGATAAAATGTAATTTATCATTTACAGTATGTCATTTCCCTAATTTATACAAAAATTATTTCGAAGCATTATCGACTAGTATTGGAGAAAGGCTTACAGGAATCTCGTTGAATTAAGAAAGAAGAATAATCTTAGTGAAATAGATTTATAATATAATTTTAATTAATATGAAAGAATACATTGAATAAACTTAGAAACTTAATACAATTGATGTTGTAAATATATATATTATGAGAACTAAAAACAAAATTTAATATAATTTTGTCAAACAACTAACATCAAGATTCATATTATATTTTCACACTCATACAGAATAATATGATAATTATTCATTGTATATACATAAACACGAACTAAATAGAGGTATAAATTCACATCCATTACAACTCTTTTAGCTTTTTAACAGAAGTACACCTAACTCTTAAGTCCTTTTAATTTTTAAAAATTATTTAATATTCCAAAAGAAATAATTGTCTACTATTCCAAAACGACTTAGGTTAAAATTTTGAGGAAAATTATGACCACGAGTTTTATTTAGTAATTTTATGGAAAATGGTTAAAATTGGCTCTATATCGTGCGAAATCGATCATTTATATTTTTCTTTACATTTTGAGATTAAAAAAGATACTCGTGCCATTATTTCAAGAGAACGTAGATACTTTTAAGGGTTTAACGGCCCAAATATTCATTGATATGACATGTAGACTAATACTTCCACCACCTAAGCATTATCAACTAAGATTTTCATGAAATTACTGGGTCATTAATTTTAACTCAAACCCTGACAAGTCATGTAGACTAATCTATGTTTATCAAGAATTATTTGTTGTGCATCAATGGAGGTTCTTCAAGTATATCTTGTGTGGAGATAAATAGAATATAAGTTCGAGCAAGTGAACATTTTAAATTGAAATTGGATAGGGTTGGAAGCAATGGATTAACAAGAATGGGTTAGGGTTTGGGTTATAAATCGGGTCATAATTAATGACCTCATAATTTAATGAGAATTTTAGTTGACAACGCTTAAGTGGAGGAATTAATCTCGTGTAACGTGCCACATTACTAAAAAATTTGGATTGTTAACCTTTTAAGGTATTTGTGATTTCTTGATATAACGATAGATGCATTTTTTTATCTTAATATTTGTGATCTCTTGATATAACGCATTACAAAACTATGAGTGAGAATGCATCCTTAAGAAGAAGGAGCAGGGTTGCTCCTCGTCTCATTAACTTACAAAATGTTTTATAATTCATATAACTATTTTGCAATGTTTAGTCATTTTTGCGAACAAGTCTGAAGAAACCTTACCTCTAGAACAAGAACCAGGTTCTTGTAAGTTGGTTTAAGATAGAACACAAACACTTGTTAAATTAAAAATCTTCCTCAATTAAGGAAGGAAAAACTTTGTTTTATTATTTCAACTAGATGATTTTATGATTACGACTCAATAATCAATAACTTCACCACTACAACAACTCTCGATTAACTATAATCGACTACCTCTAACAATATTGATCTCACAGGCTTTTACTTGATGAATGACTCTTGCTTTTTTCTCGATGTAAAAGTTGTGCCCTTCTCTTCTGCGTTTGATCTCCTTTTATAGAGATTTCTCGTGCCTTGAATCCTTATCAAATAAGGTAAGGAAGTTGCAATTGTAGTTAAACAAGGAGTACTGATTTTACCGTTTATTATACAATCCTTTTTCTATACAACTTCCTTACTTAATAAAATATATTAAGGTTTCCTTATTTGTATAAACTTGTATTTTCAGCATCTTTAGCACTTGTGCATTTAATTGTTTAATTCTAGTGGCTGCGACAATTAATTCCGATGGCTGCTGGCTGCGACAATTAATTCCGATGGACAAATTTGGCGAACTCATGTATACATATATTTGCATTTCTTGTCTATCATCAAAACACCAATTTTATATTCTTGTAGAATTATCATATTCTATCAAAGTCAATTGCAGTGTTATCTTCTCGATAGATGTGAATAAAAGAGAAATGAACAAGTGAACTCATAAATTCAATTTATTTAATATAATCTCCGATCTCTAGGAAATAAGCATGAGTAGTTAGGGAGCCAAATAGGATAATCAACATTTTGAAGATCAAAAATGATATTCTTACTCTCATAACTGATATCCTTACCCTCAGACCCTTTTCTGATAATTTTACAAAACTAAAAGAATATTAGTCCTTTTTGAATACAAAACTTATGTTTTAATTCTAGAAATATTTTTACATATTAACACCCAATGTAAAAGTTAGAAACAAGCATAGGTAAGGGATGCAAAAGTGTCCTTAAATGTCAAAGATATATACAATCAAAGGCAAAAAAAAGGAAGACGGCGATGTCAATAATAGCATATTCAGTGTAATCTCATTAATCGGGATTAGAAAGAGTAAAGTCTATGCATATTCCTATTTTTAAGATTGAGAGACTATTTTTGATAGACTTCGGCTAAAGAAAAAATAATCCAAATTAATACGATAAAAGAAACAACTAAAGTGAAAAAATTATGACAAAATATTAAGGTCATGACAAAATACTATGAAGGCATGACAAATATTCAATTTAAACAATAACTATAATAAAATATTATGATAGTCAAAGTGCAAAAAGCGGAGTAATGAGGATAAGGATAAGCGAACAACATTTTAATATGTATTAGTCTTCTATCCTAATTAGTATGCTCGACAACCTCTTATTTCTGGGAACATCATCGCTAAGTTTAGATGCATTATGTTATGTCTAATCATCTATTTTTATTCAATCAGGGGCAAACTACAACCAAATAAGGTGATTAGGCGAACACTCCTCGCCGAAAAATTATACGATGTATGCTTCTTCACAATAGTGACTCGTAGTCTAGCACTAAGAGTGTGTTTTTGTGTTTTTGAGGTATGTGTTTTTTTTTTTGTAAGGTTCAATCCTTAGTACCTAGTTTTTTTTAACACAATCTATTTTTTAAACAAAAATAGCCATTATGAATCTGTTTTTTCTCTATGTTTCTAGTCTTAAATTTTTAGTTTATGTAATAATTAATATTTAATTGTTTTCTTTATATTTTTAATTTATATCAAGTGAATTATTAAGTATAACACTCTTAATAAATTATTTTTAAAGATATAATTAAAGATTATTATCTACTATCATACTTGTGATTATTTTTAAACTACTCTTTTAGAAAATATAAAATAGTTAAGAATAAGGTAAATATGATATGGAAAAGAAAGTTCCCACAATTATCTCGAACTTTAAAATATTGTTATTTTACTTTTAAATTAGGATATATCCACTCATCAGTAAAAATAAAAAAAATATTGCACCTACTCTGCTAAAAAAAATTATCATCCTTGACGAAATTTCTAACTCCGTCACCGCCAATATGTGCATCTTTTATGCACATACACAAGCCATATTAATCTCGCTTCATGCATTTTATCTTTCATCAAAGTCACTTTTACCTTATTTTAGATATTTTTATCGCAAATATTTTTTCTAGAAAAATAAATTTCTAATTATTTTGCTATGATATACATTATTCTCTTTTCTATTATACCCTTACTTTAATTCTTATGTCTATTATATGGACGACTAATCTTGTCTTTGAACAATTTCAATAAGTATTGCATAAATTTAATAATTTGATATATTACAAGGCATAGTTGGTGATTAATCAGAGGAAAAGTTGTTTTAAATTATTTTTATGAATAATTGTTGAAACTTAATAGTTACAACAATTACAAATACTTTAGTAAACTTCATAGTTATTATTAGTATAAACTATAAAATACGCAGTACAATCGAGCAATCAATAGATATGTTATTAAATCGAAATCATTATTATATAATGTATCCAAATGTTTCCATGCACAAAAAATTACAAAAATATATTTATATTAACAAAATATCAATATACTTATATTTAATTACAAAGTAAGTTTTTAAATTACATACTTATCAAAATATTTAATTTTATTTTTTTATCCGATTTTTCTCTCTCTACGCTGTGTAATTCCTTCCATATTTTATGGAGTGTTCTTAGGTATCATAATTATCAAAATATTCTCTCTCCTTAAACATACTCATATTAACACGTTTTTTTTCTTCCCTTTTTTATGTTTTTTATAGTTATTTATCTTCCTTTAACATAAAGATTTTATGGGATCAATAAAGTTGGTACAATTATCGAGTTATAATTTCAATATCTATTAGAATCATTTTTCACGTATTTCAACATTTTTAAATATATTTTACATTTTATAGTCTTTTATTGGAATAATATTAATGTATAGCTTTTAAATAAATATTTTTATGGTACCAATAATGGTGATTAAAGCTTTATATTTGGTATTTACATCAAATATTATATTGTTAATATCGTAATTAACGTATCTACCTGTTTCACGCCAAATCATTAGTTATTGTTTGTGGTAAACCTCGTCAAACAGAATGGTCAAACATTAGGGACCAAAGCATGTTTATGCTCGCAATAAATTGTAACTTAAATTTGGTGTTTACAGCACCATTATGCACCAACATATGATAACTTTATTCACCAATATTATTTACAATAATACAATCAAAGATAAATATATCAAAAAAATCCAGCAGTTCACCAAATAAATTAGAACGATTAATTTCACCAAATAAAATCAACTCCAAATGCAATCCAGCATTTTGATATTCAAAAAGGATTAAAGTCACCAAATGAATTACTAAACCAAATAATTACTAAATATTCACAAAATACTAAAGAATTAATAAAAATAAATCAAAAAGTGGGTTAATATCAACAATAATTCATAGTACACCATTAATTAAACAACTTATGATAGACATAATATCTTTTTAACATAAATACGGTGTTTAAACTTTTCTTTTTGTATTAAAATTTAATCCATTCGTTAATCATAAACTTGAATATTACAACCCTTATCGAACGATACCTATAAAAAAATCAGTAGCAAACTGAACTTTTATTCCATAAGTTTAATAGTTAAAAAATATTACTTTCACCAAATCAATTACCACAAAAGACAATCACTAAATATTATTTGTCGTTTGAATCTCAAAATCATACAAAACGAGAAAAAATTATTTTAAAAAAATTCCAAATCACGATTTTGATGAGTAACAGCAACAGTAATCATGTTTTACAATTACACAATCAAAAAAACACTAATTATATATTAAAAGTATAATAAACACCTGATGCGTCCCAACTTCCTTTATAATGAATTAAGATTGAATAATTATTGATATCCATGATTGAACAGTTGAATGAAAAGAGAATTTTATATTTGTCAAAAAATGGAGAATACCATAAATTGTAGAGCATGAATCCACGTTTTTTTTACTTTTTTTAAATATAAAACATGACTTTGAAAAAAAAACTATTGTTATATAGGTGGAAAAAAAACTATAATATATAATGATAAATAAGATACTTTATTTGTATACTTAAGTTTTTTTCCCCAATAATATATAATATAGTTTAAAAAAATATTTTATGAAATTATATTAACAACCATTTAAGTGAATTGTTACTTGTTAGTAATAAAACAGAAGAAATCCTTATAGGATTACTTTTTTCTATTTCAAATTATAAATGGTTATATCAAATCATTTTCTCCATCTAGAATGGATGATGTTAACTAGATTAAAAAAAATACACTTGATATCTTCATGTTAGATGAGATAAATGAATATTTAATGACACATATGCAGACAAATATTTCTATATTTCACATTGTATAGAGTGAATAAGTGATAGTCATATATGTTTGTGAATATATAAGTTTTTTTTTCCATTTTATGTTCGGAGTTCGCATTAGAATATTAATTAAATTCAGATCGCGAACTGTAGGATTTATTTGAGAGTGAAGTTACCAATATGATTTTCTATATACCTAAGTTTGAACTCGAAACCTTTGATTAAGGGTGAAGTAGTTCTATTATTTTACCACAACAACTACTTCTAACGAATCTATTATTGGCAGGATGTAAAAGTTAAACTATCAAATGATATGGTGTATGGAATGAAGTTGTTTTTTTCTTAACTAGAGTTTCGAATTTAAGCCTTGATATGAAAAAATCTTTGACGGAAAGTGCTTCCTCTTGAATGAGGTCCTATGCAACATAAATTAAATATAGTCTAACTGAAATACGAATAAAAAATATCGAATGAGAAATTAAAAAAATTAAACTACCAAAAGTCAATAAATACCTTACATATGTATAAGGACTAATTAGCCTACCCTTTTTTGTTTAAAAGATATACCTAAAATCTTTCATCGAATTTATGATTTGAAGTTAATGAATTTTAATGCCTCAAGTCAAAATGTACTAATGATTAAATTTTCTGCATTCATTTATTCAATAAATTCTTAATACATATATATATTTTTAGACAAAAATTACTGAATTCTCATAAATTCACGTGTCATATTATAGATCCGTCCAGTCTATCCGCACACTTTGAAACTAGACCCTCCTAAATTTCATATATTTTAACAAAATTATACTCTATTTAAATGGCAAAGTTAGGTTGGGACAATTTTGTAGAGAAGGAATTATCAAATATAAATAGAAAAAAATATCATAGTTAATGTTATAGTTTTCGAAAATCACTTTTCTATTTTAACATAGTTTTTTTTTTAAAAAAAAAGAAGAGAGTACATCATTTTTTAGGTTTTATATTCTTGTTTATTTATTAAAAAATTTAAGCTATAAAGAAGAATATAAGCAATAGTTATCACCTATTATCAAAAAAAATTTCATAATATGTTCATCAAAAACTTATCCATCAACAATACCTATTTTAATTATTATAAGAATTAGAATTGAAGGAAAAAGAAAAATGGAGCCATCCTATTTCACAAGAGTCTTCCTTCCTCAAAACCCTAAACCCACTCCCAAGTCCAATTCACATTGTAGACTAATCTCTAGAGTCACTAGACAAGCAGACTTAGTTGTATTAGATTAGTCCTAACTTAGTCCATTAAACGAGTTTTATATGATGTGAATTCAATCAACTCAGCTTAATCAAGAGAATATTTTTTTTATGTGTTTTATAAGTAGGACATTACAAAGAACACAAATTGTTAGTACAAGTTTAAGTGTCACCTTATTCATACTTAAAGTTGAAAGGCATAAATACTAGTTGAGGTCAAGTCAAATGACATATATTATACCTAAATTATAATATAAAAATGTTTCATTTAACTTGATTTCAGCTGATACGTCATTCAGATGGATTTTGGATATATACAAACATATACATAAACTTTTATAAAATTGGCAAGCAGTTATACGCATCATACACAACATAATACAAATAAGTTCGAGTGTACCTCACACGAATTATCATATAGAATGATTGTTTCTACTTATTCAATTTTATATATGCTTTAAGTATCTACTTTGCACACCTACAAAAATTAAAGGATAATTCGTCCTACACTAAAACATGCTCTCTTAAATGGAACTTATGATATAAATTGAATTAATCAGGTTTAGTTCAGACTCCATACAGAACACGTTCCTCTTAAGTAGACCTTATATGATACAAATTGAACTAGTTGAACTTAGTTGAGAAATAACTTCTCTTTAACATGGACGTTATACGATGCAAATTGAATCATCTAATTTAATCAGATTATAATAAAATAAAAAGGAAAAAATAGTAAACTAAAAAAAAACATATTTAGTAAAAATATCCATACTTTATAAATATTAGAAATAATGTCAAAAATGTCATTATTTAAAAAAATTTATGTATCTCAATTTTTCTCCTATTTTATCTCCCTTTTTCAATTAATTCTATACATCCTTTAAAAAAAAAAAACGCATTCTCTATCATATTTACCTTTTGAAATTGTTAATTCTCCCTCCCATTTAAATTTTTTCTCTTTCCCATATATTTTGGTTGTTTTTAATCGAAAATTGGATCAACAAGAATCCCTTTGATTAAGGTATCCCTAATCTTTATCCTATTTTCAGATTTCTTTTCTGATTTTGTTTTTGTTTAAATCTTAAAAAAATGTTGTTTGTATTTTTTAATTTTCGTTATGATTTACTCTCCAATGACTGAATCCAAGAGGCTTACTAGAGGTATCTATCTTAATCAATCAATTTTTAGTGATTTTTCATCTTTTAATTTGTTTATTACTCAACAAATAGTGTATAATGTATGATCCGCTGCTAAAATAAGGGAAGAAAGAGGGTTAGAACATTTACAAGACTCATTGGTATGCAAACCTTCATCAAATTCAGAGCAAATGTAGAATCTTCGTCTACTCTTGAAGATCTTGAAAGAGACGACAAAGATCAGATAGTTGTCAAATATTTTTCTATTAGTTTGTTTTGTATTTATAGTTCTTTTTTAAAATTTGGTATGCTTTCTCAATTTGTATTTAAATCACTATGTATACTATCAATATTTGTATTTATTAAAAATTTCATGTTGCATGGTTTATGAATCTTGTATCTGTCCCTAATTTGTATTCATGTATGTCAACTAAGAAGAACTTTCTATTAGTTTATTTGTATTCGAATACAAATACAAATAATATACATATTGGAATGAATACGACTTAGAAAAGGAAACAAGATTTTGAAAAGAAAAATAGATACACACGAAAAAAATATACGAATACAAATGTATTTCTTAAATAGCTAGATATTTATTTCACATACTATTAGAATGAATACAAAATAATAAAGAAACACAAGCTTCATTATACAAAATACAACATGAAAACTAGAATGGGTACTAATATAAACAGTATACATATTGTAATAAATACAATTTAAGCAAGGATACAAAATTTTGAAAAATAAAATAAATACATTGTGAGAAAAGCATGTCAAATACAAATAAAACTATAGGTGTTCAAGTTTCTAAATTAATTTTTTTTAAAATTTAATAGATAAAACTATAATGTATTATCATAAAGTTTCATAATAATAATTAGTGAGAATGCGATATTATATTTTTTGATTATATGATTTTCATAACAATAATTAGTATTAAAATCTTATAGATGTGGTACTTCTACAATTCCGTGATTTTCATAACAATAATTAGTGAAAATTGAATATTTATTTGGTAAATAAAAGTGTTTAGAAACAAAAAAAAGTTTAAGAAAATTGGATATTCTTTAGAACAATGGGAGAAAAGAGTGTTTTTTATAACATGATGAAAAAAAGAAGAAAAAGATGAAGGTTAATGTATTTTGATAAATTGTAACGGAGATTTTTAACATTTGTTCCTTTTTAAAAATAATTATCTGCCCTAAATTCCTCTCAATCTGTTATATAAATTTGTATTTTTTTTTAAAATAAAACAAATAATAAGAACATACATAACAAACTTCAATTTTAAATTTTTTATTAAATATTAAAAGTGTTGTTAATAAACCATCTTAAATATTAAAATATTAACATTTTGAAAATTTGTTCAAATAAAGGAAAAAAAGCATAATATATAAATATTTTTTTGAAAAAAATGATTTTATCCCAACAATTATGTTCTTTAATTTTGAATGCGTATAAAAATAAATATTTAAATTTAAATAAAATTGAATAGATAAACTATTTTATAAATATCATGTCACGTAGAATACGTGTATATTTCGGATTGTGGAATTCGTTGAGTGAGAGAGAGTGAGTCAAAAACAGAAAGCCACAAAGAAACCACCATTTTTAGGACCAGAAATACGCGTGCTCAATAAGCCAAAATTCTTCTTCTTCTTCATCTTCAACCTTTTCTGGATCTTCACACAGTGACCTTTTTCAGATCTCACACATTCCCATAGTTTCTTTTCTGGGTTGTGACCAACAATTCAAACTTTTCACAGATTTATTGTCGTTTTTTCAACAACCCCATTCGGTTTTTCTCCAGATCTGATGAAAATGAGCTGATTTTTGATACCCCTTTAGTTTAATATACTAGAATATATATTTATATTAGTAGATAGTAACATTTTCTGATTGATTTATTTTTTCTTCACTAAGTGATCAAGAAATGCAATCGGGAAATGCTGCGGTGGCGGTGGCGGTGGCGGTGCCGGAGAAAATGCACAGCAATGGAGGAGGAGGAGAGGCGGTGGCAGTGCCGCGACAGCATCAGCATCAACAGCAATGGTTTCATCCTCAGCAAGTGGATGAGAGGGACGGGTTTATATCGTGGTTAAGAGGGGAATTCGCAGCATCAAATGCTATAATTGATGCGTTGTGTCATCATCTTAGGTTAGTAGGGGAACCTGGTGAGTATGATGGAGTGATTGGGTGTGTACAACAAAGGAGGGCTAATTGGAATAGTGTGCTCCATATGCAGCAGTATCATTCAGTGGCTGAGGTGATCTATTCATTACACCAGGTGGAATGGATGAAGCAGCAAAAGGGTTTTGATGGAGGGGTTAATAAGGTGGGAAAGAGGAATGGGTCTAGAGGAGGAGTAGGAGGAGGAGGGGGTTGGAAAAGTGAGGGATTGAAAGATGGAAAAGAGAGTCAGGGTCAGAATTTTTCTTTGGATGCTCATAGTAAAACCAATGAGGTTGAAAAGATTGATGTTGTAGAAGTGAAGCAAGGGGACAAGAAAGGTGAGACGTCTCCCTTTTAGCCTGTACTGGATATGGTATATGTACTTTGTGTTTATGAGGCAATTATTTGGAATTTATTGATTGAAGGATATGGGATTCTATAGGCCTGTTAGTGATTACTATCTTGCAATTGATTATCTATTTAAAATTGTTGAATTTTAGAATCTTAGTTCCTTTCCATTTATTGGTCAGGAGACAGGACAATGCTATTATTAATAATTTAGCTAATTGGTAATCATGAGTTGTAGAGATTTGGATTTATCACCATTTAATGATAATGATGTATGTTACTTATCCTTATTTAGAGTGTAATCTAATTTGTTAAATCTACTTAGTGATTGAGTATATTAATTGATGGAAAGAGATCGAGTGCCACTTGTTTCCAATACAAAATGCTACTTTAGAATAAGTGAAATCATCTGTATGAATTAGGACTAGTTTGGAGTGAGGATAAGGGATAGCTAATTGTGGGATTAATTTTAGGATGAGTTTATCCAGTGTTTTGTTGGGATAAAATTGAGGGATAAGTTATTCCGGGATTGTAGTGTTGCTTTTATTCCACATTGAGGGTGGGATAACAATTCCGGGATAACTTCTTCCCCAACCTAACGAGCTCTTAGTGACTTCCACATGGTAACTATCTACACAAAGAGGTAATTTTTGTCCTTTCAGTTGCTTCCTGGTATAGAAGTGTTTGCTGTGCTAGTTTACTGTTCACATTGGCGTAGTTTAATTGATGATTACAAGGGTATCATTAACCAGCTGTATGGTTGAGTGGAGCACATCTAAATGTTAAACTAGAAGAAGTCATTGCTTTTGATGTGTGCTAGCAATTGAGATTTGAGAGTGAATGAGAGAAGTTCTAATGCTAGAGATTTTATTGTCATTGTAAGAGCCTGTTTGGTTCAGCTTAAAAGCTGGTCAAACTGACTTAAAAGCTGATTTTTGACTTATTTAACTGTTTGGCAATACTCAAAATAACTTATTTTAAGTTAAAAAAACTTATTTTAAGCCAAAAGTTAAAAGCTGGGGTAGGGGTGTTTTTTTTTTTTAGCTTATAAGCTGTTTTAAGTTGACCACATTTTTATCTTTTTGCCCTTAATATTTTTATACAATCTCCAAATTACCCACATAACCCTAACATCTCTTTCTTCCATTTTTCTCTTTTCACGTTTGGCATAGCAACTTCAGCACTTTATCCAAACACATAACTGCTTATTTTAAAAATAAATTTCAGCACTTTCAAAAGTACTTTTTTAAAGCTGCTTTTATTAAGCCCATCCAAACGGGCCCTAAGTAAATGGGAGAAGGAGTGAGAGAAATTAGGATGATGTGAATCTTGATATTAGCAACTTTGTAGTTATGCATTTTGTGGTATGGACTTTGATGCTAGAGTTTTGCATTTTCTGGTATGCATTTTGCCAGCCATAATGCAATTGGACAGTGGAAAGAGTGTTGGAGTTTTGCGTTTTGTGGTATGGTTTTTAATCAAGTCTTGCAGATTATTCTGCCAATATAATTAGGATGATGTGAATCTTGATATTAGTAACTTTTACGATTGAGGCAAAGCTAATGAATTCCTTTAATTGTCTTCAGATGATTGTGCTTACCAAAGCTCACCTACTTTGTTTACGCGGTGTCACACTGGGGGTGTGGAGCTCGCTGTCTCTTCCTTCACATTTCAATTATGACTCCAGGCCTTAAATTACTTGAATGTGCTACAAAATGAGAAAATAATTTTGGCATATCCTATACATACTTATTTTTTGTATCCAAGGCGAATGCTTCAGTTTGCCATTGGTACCTAAAGATCATGCTTACTCAGATTGTTTGTGGGGATACCACTTGATCATGTGAAGGATATTATTCTGAACTTGGAAGAAAGTTATCCCTCTGACTTGATGCAGGCGGACCTTTCTCTTGGGTTTTGTACATTGCATAACTTTCTTTACTGTTACATCATCACAAACCAATGGCAGAATCAGATTGAAGTACAGATAAACCAAAATTTGTTCACCGTTTTAAATGCAGATTTTTGATGTTTTCATGTAGCTTTTCTTGTGTGTTGTAAGCTAGAAAGTGATTTTTGCTCTTGTTCATTTTCAATGGAACAGAATTGGCTGCAAAACCAGAAGCAAATAGCTCAGTGAAGAGTTCAGTTTGCACAGAAGCTGGTGACTCACAAGGTGAAGTAGACAAAACTGATGATAAACGTGATTCAAACTCTGAAGGTATGTAGTTCATTTTTCTGATTTAGATCCTACTTTCTATCTGTTAGTAGAGCAACATTTTCTAGAGATGCATTGCGTTTTGGAATGTTCTAATAAACTGTATTACTTGTCCACCAAAGAGAAAAGAGAAAAGAAAGTAAGACTGCATTAATTAGCCATATCAACCTCTTCTATCAAGGGAATTATGTTCTCTGCTTGTTTCAGTTTGTATTTGTGAAAATTGATTGTGATGGGTGTGAGATGATATAGTATTGCTTATGTTATACTCATTTATCTAAGCTAACTACATTCTTAGTCAGTAATCTTTTGCATGTTTACTTTATAAGGGTCTTCTAATGTGGAGAGCGAATCCCATTCCATCCAAATACCAACTGAGAAGCAGAATGTTGTACCAAAAACTTTTGTTGCTACAGAGATATACGATGGAAAACCGGTAATGTTAAAATTTACTGCTTCTTGTTTTTCAACTTGAGAACAAATATACAACAGTGCATTTTGTGAAGTCTAGGACATCACGATTTTGGTTTTCTTGGTATAATCTGAAGGATGTGTATAATGTAAATACTTTTATTGACCTTTGTAACTCCCTGCATAATTAAGGGAGCCAAAGGGCTTTTTACTTTTCGTACTAGCACCATATTGGTGCAATTTGTGAAATTCATCTGACATAGTTACTTGGCTCAAGATGTGAAGTTATTTGTTCATAATCTAAGAATCAGCGGTTTCTTCTGTAGGTTAATGTTGTTGATGGCATGAAACTTTACGAGGAATTGCTTAGCAGTTCAGAAGTGTCAAAACTGGTTACATTGGTAAATGATTTGAGAGCTGCTGGTAGAAGAGGACAGCTTCCTGGTAAGTTGTTTATTCTGTGTTTGGAGTGTGGCACTTGTCAATTAAGCCTTGATTTGGACGAGAAAAAAGTTCATGCGATGTCAAACATGGAAAAAAAACAAACCAGTCTCACTTATTCTATGTAGAGCAACATGTGGCTGTTTCCAGGAATGATCTGAAACGCCTTGGGTGGTAGCTTCTTTCCACACTTCATTTGTTTTTGATGTTTTGGGATTGTGGGCTGGGGGATGGGTTGGGTTGGGGACGAGAAAAAAGTCTATGAGTTGGCAAACATGGGAAAAGACAAAACAGTCTTACTTATTCTATCTGGAGCATCTTGTGGCTGTTTCCGTGAATGATCTGAAACATCCTCCTTGAGTGCTAGCTTCATTTATGCTTCATTTTATTTTGGGATTTTCTGTGTGTGGGGGTGGGGTGGGGGGGTTTCTCGAATAGATAAGTTATATGAAACCTTTTTTTAAGGTCAATTTACCTTAATCTGAAACTAGAATCACTGGACCAAGATGATGCCTTTACTGAAGTTAAGACATATTCCCTCTTCTTACTTTGAATCTTGCCTTTTGAATACTAATCAGAATTGTCAAGATAGATCATGTGGGACTAAGAGTTACTTTTTCTGCTATTACTAAGGGAAAGTAGTCCAATTTTGTATCAGCTGAGGAAGAATTTTGGAATCAAGCTCAAGTATTGTTGATATAGCTTTCAGTTTTAGTAGCCTTGCCCCTATTCTTTTTTTTCTTTTAAACAAAAATTATATGCTATTACATAAATTTAAGATCAGTAATTTTTTCTCCTTCCTGTTTTACTTTCTCTCTTTAATATTTATCATGCTGTTTTTGCCTTGTATACTTACTTTTTTACTCCTGTTTAATCTTCATCTTTGATGAGGGGAGTTCTTATCTGAAACTAAATGTTAAAAGAAAGAACTTAATTTAGGAACTCTTCTGAATTATTAAAGTATTTCCACTGATAAAAAGATTAGGATACTTTTTGTCTTTGGTTGGACATAAGGTCAGTAGCATGTAATAGTAGTTCAGGTTGTTGGGTGGGGCACATGGAATATCTCTGGTGATAGTTACTTGAAGTTGAAAGTTGAAATTATTTGCATTTTATGAGGTCACATTATCTTTAGTAATAGAAGACAAATGGAATTACATCATTAAAAGATGGAAGTGGTCTGTTCCAATAAGTATAAATATTTGTTGGGATAAGCACATTTGTTTAGGTAAAAACCGGTAAAAAGGTTTATTTTAATGTCATACAAATGCAGCTTCAGTATGCACTTTATGTTGGTTTAGCATTCTTAGATACAGGGACTTCAGTTACCTGTTACCAAATGAAATGTTTATAAGTAGTGTGGTTTTTCACATCATAATATTCGTAAATTCATTAAATGCAAGATAAGCTAGAGAGTTGAATTAGAAAGAACATAGCTGGATCAGATTCTTGTGATTGAAGTGCTATCCTTTGTATCTGACACTTTAATATAGATGTCAATGATTAGAAATGTTTTGACAAGCAGCACAGGCATTTATTGTGTCCAAGAGACCTATGAAGGGGCATGGAAGGGAGATGGTCCAGTTGGGCCTTCCCATTGTAGATGCACCTCCCGAGGAAGAATCTGCCATTTCAACATACAAAGGCATGTCTAACATTTATGCAATAGGATAAACTTATATGTTTTTCTCTTTCCAGTGTATTTATGGGAATCTTATTTGCAGACCGGAAAACGGAAGCAATACCTGGCCTTTTCCAAGATGTTATTGATCAACTGAGTGCTATGCAAGCATTGTCTGTGAAGCCGGATGCTTGCGTTATTGATATCTTCAATGAGGTTTGCAAGCAGTAGTTTCAGTTCTTATGGTCATGGTGATTTTGCTCAGAAAGCTTTGCAGATTTGATATAGTGCTAATAAATGTAGGGGGACCACTCACAGCCTCATTTATGGCCTTATTGGTATGGACGACCAATATCTACTCTGTTCTTGACAGACTGTGAAATGACTTTTGGTAAGGTGATTGGTGTGGATCATCCAGGCGATTATCGAGGCTCTCTCAAACTGTCTCTTGCACCAGGGTAGTCCTTTCCTCGGCCTCTTTTGTTCAATTATTTCTTTTTCTTTCAATTACTATTTTGTCATGGGCATGTATTGAGGAGGTTGTCCTTTTCCTTGAATTATATAACTTTGACTCCAAATCAGTCTGAGGTTGCAGTAACTAGCTATACTTAACTTGCAATAGTATGAGAGAAGAGTCTTTAATGGTCTGAATAGCACATTGAAATGGTTTGAAGTAGTAGAAGCCACAAATATCCTACTAATTAGTTGACACAATTACTAATATATCTCTGTTAGACCAAAATCAACATTATCTCTATCACTTGAACTAAAACGCGAAAATAACCCTACACACTCTCTATCTTATATATGCACAACACTTTATGTTCCACTGCTTCTTTTTTCACTTTGCTACTTTGTCTGTATTTTCCTGGAGTAATCACCTAATGAATCTTTCTGCTTTGAAAATGCACAGGTCTGTACTTGTAATGCAGGGAAGATCAACTGAATTTGCGAAATATGCAATTCCATCCATCCGGAAGCAGCGAATGCTCGTTACTTTTACAAAGTTACAGCTGAGAAGAATCAAGTCTGGTGATAGTCAACGTTTCCCTTCATCAGCAGGAGGTCCCGTCTCCCAGTGGGTTCCTCCTAGCAGGTCATCAAATCATATACGTCGTCCTTTTGGGCCCAAGCATTATGGCTCCATGCCAACAACTGGTGTATTACCTATTCCAGGTGTTCGTCCGCAGTTTGCTCCTGCAAATATGCAGCCAATTTTTGTTCCCGCTACGGTTGCACCAGCTATGCCTTTTCCAGCACCAGTTGCCCTTCCACCTGCCTCAGCTGGATGGGCTGTACCCCCTATTAGGCATCCCCCACCGCGACTGCCACTCCCTGGCACTGGCGTTTTCCTTCCTCCAGGCTCTGGAACATCATCCACTGACAACATTCCTGCTGAAAATACTGGTCCTCTTAGTGACGAAACTGTTTCTCAGAAAGTCAACTCAGATAGTAGTGAAGTACAAACACAAGACTGCAATGGAAAGGCAGATGTTAGTGATGCAGAGAAAGCAGTGGCTTGTGAAGAACAACACTAACATGCTGATTTCATAAAGCAAGGTGGAAAAATGGCAAATGCATCGATGGAGCAGAAGGTTTACGCTACAAACTGCAGTGAGTTTGAAGAAAATGTAAAGAGCAGAACAGCAATTGTTCAGAGTTATACTTCCAGCAGAGCAAGGGAAGGAGAGTTATCTCTTCTTCATGCTCTTCCTTTTTGTTGTCTTGTCAGACATAATTATACATATATATATATATATCTTATATTAGATGAGCAACTTAGTTACAAAACTTTATTGTAGCTTCACAGAAAAATTTCAACTCATTATATAAAAGTAATGAGTAGTAGTATTTCTCTTCTCATATATATATATATATGAATTCAGAAAAAACTTGTAGGCTAAAATGAACTCTTGACATTTTCTTCTTTGATGATGTCTAATTAATTTTCTTTTTTCCACACTTGGAAAGAAAAATTTACTATTTGTCCGTCTTTTGTATGGTATATTTAGCTCTTCTTGTTTTAATTATTTCAATGAAAGTACATGTGAACGAATTAATTATTATTGATAGAATCTGAAAGTGCCAAATCTATAAAAGGCTTCGTTTTTAATACACTTCTAAGATTTTCTTAATTTATCTTATCTGAATTGTGATGAGATGATTGAGATTCCTTCATTTTAATTAAGGGAAAAGGTCTGATATACCCCTTAACTTTGTCATTTAGAGCTGATATACCCCTTGTTATGAAAGTGACTCATATATACCCCTACTTGTAAATAAATGGCTCACATATACCCTTTTCCTCTAACGGAAATGAAAAAAAATAATTTTAATCTAAATTTTTATTATTTTTTTCTAAAAAATATAATTCCATATGAGTAAATTTAGTCCTCGTCAAACATACTTTTTTTAACTTTTTTTTGTTTCAATGACTAATTTATAATTATTATTTTGATAATCAAATTTATTTATATTTCACTAATATTCTTGTAAAACTTATTATAGATGACCAAATTTTTTCCTCGAATTCGAAATTAAATTACAATACACACAAAAAAAATAGTTTAATTTATAAAAGAAACTCAAATAATTATAATAAAAGAAGTCAAAAAATAATTTATGTATTAAAAAATTAAAATATACCTTGAACTTTGATAGAAGAATCATATATACCCCTAAATAATTTTTATTAAAAAAATTAGAAGTAATAAGTATAAATTTAAAACTAATTTTTTAACTTCCGTTAAATGAAGGGTATATGTGAGCCATTTTGTAACGGCAGGGGGATATATGAGCCGTTTGTATAACGGTAAGGGCATATATGAGCCACTTTTATAACGAGGGGTATATCAGCTCCAAATGACAAAGTTGAGGGGTATATCAGACCCTTTTCCCTTTAATTAAAGATCTTGATTCAAGCCTCCCACGATGGAAAAAATCAGATTGAAAGTCCACCACAAAAAAAAATAAAGTTTTTAAAATACGTGATTCAATTTTATTTAAACTCCAATATAGCTCGAAAAATTCAAAATGAAAAGAAAAAGAAGAACACAACACGTTGATCATTTTATTTTTGTTGTATCCATGTGAGAGATACGTATAAGCAAAGAATTGAATAAAATATATAACGATACCTTGGCTTATAACATAGTTTATTAACACCGATAGTGGAGATCCGTTTTTTATTTTAAATTGTTTTGTTATTTGTTACTTGAGTCGAGGTTTTTAAAATTAGTGCAACCTTTCTATTATATTAGCTAAAAGTGAAGTTTGTATACATTTTATTCTTATTCGATCTCATCTTTGGGTATGTAATCAATTAAACTTATTTAAAAGATATTTATAAATAAAATTTTCATAAAAACAAGAATTTATAATCTTGAAAATAACATTATTACAAAAAAACAGAAATAATTTAATCGTTTAAACTCTTTATACCGTCCAAATTCCTCAAAACATACTCCCCTGAATCATTTTTTACTTTCTAGATTCAAACTATTTAAATTGTGATTAATATTTTAAAATACATTCTTTTTATCATACTTATATAAATTGTAATTTATAATATTTTTCACGGAGTTTTTTAATATTCAAAACTTCATTAAGGACATATTCTTGCAACTTTTTATTATATGTTCCTTTCCAAATTGAATAGTTGAAAAGTACAAAAAAAGACAACTTTTGGATATTCCATTAATATACCCTTCTTTCATTGGACTAAAACCATTTCTCATATAATAATAATAATAATTCCCTCCAAAGTAATTTCATTTTTTTTCATATAATATCAAATGGAAGCATTTTTTCCCAAGAAAATAATTACTATGAATTTTAAATATGTTATTATTTTCTTTGGATATTGTTTTTTTCTTTCTTGTGCTGAATTTCCATATTTTAATCAATCACTAAAAGATGATGGCTCTCTTAGTTTTCTTGTTATTGGAGATTGGGGAAGGAAAGGACTTTATAATCAATCAGAGTTGGCCATCCAGGTTCTTCATCTCTCATTTTTACAATTTTTGATTTAATTATATATATATTTATGAAAATATTTGAGATTTCATGGTGCATTCGGTACGAAGAAAAATGTTTTCTAGAAAAATAAATTGAATTATTGTTTATGTTTCTTGTGTTTGATATTGTTTGTGATTTTTCCCCCCTCAAATATACTGTAGTTACAAAATAAACAAACAGAATGATTTTATTAATCAAGATTGCGAGTACAAATCTGTTTATGTCTTGATTTTTCTCTTTTAACATTTTTTTCGTGATTCGAGGGTTAAAAATAATGTATTTCTCGAACTAGGATGATGTAATTGTGAGTCTTTGAGTTATATTTGATTTTCATTAAAGGAGTTTGTGGATCTTTTTAAAGTATATCGTTGTTAGGAAGAGTGCATCGATCATATCTTGATGAACTTTGTGAATGTTCTATGAATTTATGGAACTTTAGAAATGTTTTTTCAAAGGAATATATATATTTTTATGTAGGTATATATGAATTATGATTTAGAATAGAGAAACATTTAAGAAACTTAACTGAATATAGAGTTTCACTTAATTTCAATGTCTACTGAAACGTAAGCAAAACATATTATCTTAAAATAAATGGGGGATAGGGGTTTGGGGTGATGGAACGAGGGTGAAGATGGAATGTGTTGAAGAATAAAAAAAGACACTGTAAATATACGAAAATTTCACTTTGTTAAATTTGTTATTCAAAATTATTTTTTAAAAAATTTAACCAATCGAACATAGAAAAATTAAAAAATAATATCTAAAATAATGTCTGGTTAGTTGTAACATATCATACCATGTGTTCTTGTGATCAAGTTTTAAATTCTTCTCATAATATATATTTACAAGTTCTTAATTATGCAATTATTTTGATTGACGATTATTTATATCAACTTCTCAAAATATTATTGAAGAAATAAGAACTTTTATTTTATTTTATGAATTTTCGTTATAATGACCTTTAGTTATGCATGTGAGGCTAAAAGTTTAAAATTAATTTGTTGCAGAGTAATATATTTTAATGACATAATTAATTAATTAGTTTAAACTTGTTAGTTGTTATTAACCTATCTATGACCACCTACTTTGACTTCCTCTTTCTTTGCTTTTTCTCTTGTGATTATTTAATGAGTTTAACTAATATTTATCGACGATGTAAATAGTTGTCACATTATTAAAATTATATATCTTATTTTTTAATATAGGTCGATATTTATAAATATCTTTTGAATAACTTGATAAGATTAAATTAGGTTCAAAATTCATTTTTTTAATGATATTAGATCAATATATCTTATTCTAATTTATATTCACCGATAATGGGTTTCCAGAATAAGATGTTGAAGAGTCCACATCAAATAAAAAATCATTGACCCCAAAATCCGTTATTTTATAATTATTTTTAACGAGCGATCAAATTTATAACACACGTTTCTATAATAAGAGTTGTGTGTGNTATTTGAGTGTAGGACACAAGTTTTTTCTTTCTTCACGCAAATAGAAAGGAATAATTCTTTGGAGATTCAAGATTGAAATTAATTGTGGGGGAAAGCATATTTTTATATTGTTCCAAAACTCAAAAGCATTTTAGAGCTTTAGGTCTTATAAAAATTTGATATAAATGCACTTAACAACATTAATGTAAAGACTTACAACAATAGAAGAAAACATCTCTAACAGGGGTGACAGTTCGATTAAATTTAGGCGGGTCATAATAGATTAAGATAACAATCGGGTAAAAAGTCAATTTAATCTAAATTTATTTGGGTCATAATGGGTTGAATCATAACGGGTTAGGTAATGGTTACATAACAGGTCAAGACCCAATCTAATCTAATTTTTACTAAATTTAATTATTTTATTTGTTCTTTCAAATTATTTTAATACCTAATAAAATTAATTTTTTCTTTATAACGGCTATAGACTATACATAACATATCAAACTGAAAAATATGTTTTTTAAAAATATTTTAACAAGATTGCTCATGAGTCAATTCAAATAACATGTCAATTCAATTTTAATGAGTTGAAATGGATTGGATTGAAATGAGTTTAACTAATGAATGAGCGGATCAATAACTCATCCAAATTTAAATTAATTGTGTTGGTTAAACAGGTTAGGTTTGATTTTGTTACCCCTAATCTCATGCCCATTTATTAGAAGAATATAAAAAGAAATTGCCCCACGCCAGTTGTTTAAATAATATTTTTTTGTGTTATTTTTAAAATATTCTGCTTAAAAGATGATATAAATAAAATAACATTCATAATATAGTACAATATATGCATATCATTTTTTTTGAAGGGATAATATACAAGTACCCTCTCAATCTATGTCCGAAATTTCAGAGATACACTTATACTATACTAACATTCTATTACCCCCTGAGTTTATTTTATTAATAATTTTCTACCCCTTTTGGCCTACGTGGCACTATCTTGTGGAACTAACGCTGGTTGACTTTTTTTTCAAGCTAGTACCACGTAAGGCGAAAAGAGGTAGAAAATTACTTATAAAATAAGTTCAGGGAGGTAATAGAACCTTAGTATAGTATAAGTGTGTTTCTGCGATTTCGAACATAAATTAAGGGGATACTTATCTATTATCCCTTTTTTTAATAACAAGATTTTGAATTTCCATATGCATATTCCTTTGTGAGAATTGGTCTGAAAACAAAAAATATTTTTTTGGAACAAATCTTTTGCATATGTGATTATTATTGTGTAATCATATATATTTATTTTCCAATTAATTTCATTTGTATAGATGGGAGAGATAGGGGAAAAGCTAAAGATTGATTTTGTAATATCAAGTGGTGACAATTTCTATGAAGATGGGCTAAATGGTGTAAATGATCCTACATTTCAACATTCTTTCACTAATATTTACAAAGCTCCTAGCTTGCAAAAGACGTGGTACAATGGTATATAATCTTTTTGGAAAAGGGTCTGATATATCGTTTAATATTGCCATTTAGGTTGGTATACTTGTCGTTATGAAAGTGGCTCATATATGTCCATACCGTTATACAAACGACTCACTTATATCCCTGCCGTTACAAAATGACTCACATATACCCTTCATTTAACAGAAGTTAAAAAAAAAAAATTATATTTATTACTTTTAATTTTTTTTAAAAATTATTTAGGGGTGTATATGATTCTTCTATCAAAGTTCAAGGTATATTTTAATTTTTTTCATACATAAATTATTTTTTGACTTCTTTTATTATAATTATTTGAGTTTCTTATTCTTATTTTATTTTTTTCTTTCATTCCTTAGTTTAAAGAGAGAGAAAAATTTAAACTATTTTTTTTGTCTATATTGTAATTTGATTATTTGAAGGAAAATTTTGGTCATGTACAATAAGTTTTACAAGAATATTAGTCAAACATAAATAAATTTGATTATCAAAATAATAATTAAATTAGTCATTGAAACAAAAAAAATATGTTTAACGAGGATTAAATTTACTCATATGAGATTATAATTTTTAGAAAAAAAATAATAAAAAGTTAGATTAAAATTATTTTTCGTCATTTCCGTTATAGGAAAAGGGTATGTGAGACATTTGTTTATAAGTACGGGTATATATGAGTCATTTGACAAAGTTGAGGGGTATATCAGACCCTTTTCCCTAATCTTTTATACAATTAATTATATTCTGAGGATGTGTCGTGAAATTAGCTCATGAAAATATAATTTATTGAATCTGTTTATTTCGCAACTCAAGCTTATTTTATCAATCTAAATCAACTTATACATATATAAGACGGGTTCGATATACGCTAAATCTATAATTAAGATTGACACATACAAAATTTTAATAACAACATCAGACTTCCGAATCTATACTTTTCAAATCCCGACTCCGCCTCGATTCAATTTTTTTTTCTTGTGGAAGTGTTGGGAAACCATGACTACAGGGGAGATGTAGAGGCACAACTAAGTCCAATCCTTAGAGAAAAGGATAAAAAATGGTTTTGTTTGAGATCTTATGTTCTTCATGCAGGTAAGTGTACTTATAACAATAATTTTTTGAATTTTTACCAAAATTTTTGTAATATTTTCTTTTTTTTATCCCATGTAATTAAAGGGAATGATATTTAATTTTTTTAATTTTTTTTTTTTTGGTGAAGCAGAAATTGTGGATTTTTTCTTCATAGACACAACCCCTTTTGTGAATGATTATTTTACAAACCCAAAAGAGCATACCTATGACTGGAGAGGTGTCTTACCAAAGGACAAATATCTCAATGATCAATTAAAGGTAATTAATAATAATTATTATTGTATTTTAGAGTATATTTTGAGTTATTTAAGTAGGTGTTCAGACATGAATGATACGATATTTTAAAAAAAATACGATATATAATCAAACAAGTTTTTAAAAAAGAAAAAGGTCGAAAAAGTAATAATAAGGAGTATTTAACAATATATAGACAATTCAGATAATTAGTTTACAGAATATGTATAAGTATACTCATTCAATAGATATTATAGAATACTTTATATAATTATCATATTGTGATTTTTATGTTAAATTTTATTTGTCCAAAAGTTATTTTTTTTCTTATTATTTTTCTTTTTGGGATTTGCAAAAAGGATTTGGATTTGGCATTAAGCAAATCTACTGCAAAATGGAAGATTGTGATTGGTCACCATACAATTAAAAGTGCTGGACATCATGGTATTATTATGGAACTTGCTCAACAATTAGTCCCAATACTTGAGGTAATTACTTATAATTTACTACAACATTTATAAGATTTTGATCTATATTTTTTAAGGAAAAAAATAATAATTACACTAAGGCGATCTCAAATATAAGTATACAACATTTTTCGAAAGACAAAAATCTAAGAAACTTCTCGTCTATATAGATCTTCTTTGCACGAGCTTATGTAAGTCCAGTGACAGACTTCAATTAAATAAGTGATACGGTTTCAGATTAACCAATACTTTTATATGTGAAATTTAAAATTTCTTGACAATAGCTATTTTTCAAAGACGGGACCGGAAAATGGTTGGTAAATGCTATTGCTACCCAATTTTTATTTTTTTTTGGCTTTATAATTATTGTTAATTTTATCTTATTATTTTATATAGGAACATGATGTCGATTTTTACATCAACGGCCACGATCACTGCTTACAACGCATCGGAAGCATCGATAGGTAAAAAGACATCAATCAAATATACACAACATATATGAAAGTTTCATTAATTAGTTTATAAATGTCGATTTCGATTTTTGCTCGAACTAATGGATTTGAGTATTTACTTAATTAGCAAGTTGGAGTTTTTAACGAGCGGAGGCGGATCTAAGGCTTGGCGGGGAGATGTTAAAGGGTGGAATCAAGAGGAATTGAAATTCTATTACGATGGACAAGGATTCATGTCAATTGAATTGAACCAAAAAGAAGTGGAATTTGTGTATTATGATGTTTTTGGAAATGTGTTGCATAAATTTAGTGTGTCAAAGGACTCTTGTGTAAGTAGTCAATAGAGGTAAAAAAAAACATAACTATGTATTTTTTAGTTTATTATTGATTGTTTTCTTTGAGGAATCAAAGTGTATATTTGAAATATCTCAACTTAATATTATCATATTAATTTATTTTATTTTTAAATACTTAGTAATATATTTTTTACATAGGATCTGAATAAAAATTATTGAATTCACGTGAATTCGTAATTGAATTTCTAGGTTTGCTCTTGTTTATTATGATTGTTTTCCATATAATCTCGTAGAGTACGAAATATTAGCTTCCATTTGGTCAAAGATTTTAAAGTTGAAACTTGAAAATTTGAGTTTATGAAGTTGTGATATTCAGAACTTGAAATTGTATTTGGGTGTGCATTTATTTGAATTTCATCTTTTTTGAAATTTTGTTAAAGGAGTTGAAGATAGATTTTCAAAAATCTATTGCAAAGAAATATTTGAAGATAAATTTTAATTAAATTAAAAATTTATGATAAAGCGTTAGTTAAAACATTTCATAGTATTTGAATTTAAGAAAGAGAGCAAAAAATATCTCTAAATTATTGAAAGTAGATCGAGTAATTTTGTCTTTAATGTTTTGTTTTTGGCACAAATTTGTCTTTACTATGCTTAAATTAAACAAATATATTTCTAAACTATTAAAAAGAGAGAATTTCATTTTACATAGTTAAAAATTAAAAAGAGAAGTGTTAAAAAAGAGATTTGAACTTAACATAAATTATCAATTCTGTTTTTGAATATCGACAGCTTTAAAAATATTTTTTACTTGATTAATCAAATTTAGATACACTCCTGATCTGACACATGACACAGCAACTGATCTTAAGCTCTTGTAGAATCATAAACTTTTAATAACGAATCGAGAAAAATTAAAAGTACCCTTAAATTTAACGAAAATCTAAAGTATACATTTCACTCATGTTAACAAAAAGATATTTTTAAGACTGCAAATAACTTGAGATGAAACTAATAATCTACACTGAAAGTAGAAGTGTGTTCTATACTTCTTTCAAAATTAAAGTTACATCTCATTTACGAGCCTTTCTTGCAAATTGTGTTAATAGCAAACTCATATTTATATTTTATTTTTATCTAAGCAAAAAAAAAAAAAAGTCTAAACGGGAAACTAATCAATGACTTTAAATCATATGAGTATGTGAAATAAACTTAGAGATTTAAAATAAATAAATATTTCAATAGAAGATATTGGATGCAATTACATCAATGATTAGGATAATATTTAACTGCTAATTAGCAGAAACAAATTAAATCCATAACTTTTTTTTAGCTTTTTTTGTTCAACCTTTTTTTTTTTTTCTTATGAGTTGTTTACATAATGGAAACAAGGTCTTTTGATGCACTCCATTTATGCAAAATATTTCCAAAAATGTCAAAAAATTGTATCCAAACTTGTGTTTGAGTAATTTGCATAGCCATAAATCCTTGTCCATCATAATAAAATTTCATTTCCTTTGGATTCCACCAATTCATATCACCCCTCCATGATTTTGAACCCCCACCACTAGTCAAAAATTGTAGTGGACTGAAAAAAATAAAAAAATTATAATCAATATAATGTATTTCTTCCTCCTTAATCAAAGGCCTCGAGTTCGAATCTTTCCGATTACTGAGTCATGCACATTTGCTAGGTAACACTTCAATTCTAATACGATACTTTCTTATGCGAATTGAAATTTAATCAGACTCTAATATAAATACTGGATACAAAATAAAAAATTAAAAATAATAATAGTTATATATAATATCTAATTGAGTCCGAAACTTAAAGGGTACAAAATATTAACAAAAATTCCAATTATATTTTTTTTTTAAAAATAAGGTATATCGCTGCCAGTGCAGAGATATATAAAATTTTTTTTTTTTTTTAAAAATCGCTGCCTAGGCTGCGATTTAAAAAAAATAAAAATTTATAATATAAATCGCTGCCAGTGCAGCGATTTATAAAAAGAAAAATTATAATATAAATCGCTGCCCTGGAAGCGATTTATTTTATAAAATTTTTTTTTATAAATCGCTGCCCTGGCAGCGATTTATTTTATAAAAAAAAAATTTTTTTTTATTAAATCGCTGCAGGAAGCTATTTTTTTAAAAAAAAAAATTTAAAAAAATATTAAAACAGCGATTTTATATATATAAAAAAATTTATAATATTTTTTAAAATTTAAATATATAACTTATAAGAAAATATATATTATTTTATAAAAATTAAAAATAAGTAAAGTAATAAATATATTTTCTTTCTAAAAAAAGATATTATGTT
>NC_028640.1:2062478-2069240 GCF_001406875.1 Solanum pennellii
CTGCCAGTGCAGCGATTTATAAAAAAAAAAATTATAAAATAAATCGCTACCAGGGCAGCTATTTATATTATAAATTTTTTTTTTATAAATCGCTGCACTGGCAGCGATTTATATTATAATTTTTTTTTTTATAAATCGCTGCACTGGCAGCGATATACCTTATTTTTTAAAAAAAAATTAATTAAAAAAAATATGAAATCGCTGCCAAGGCAGCGATTTGTAAGAAGCAAAATTTTGAAATCGCTGCTTAGGCAGCGATTTCAATTTTTTATTTAAAAAAATTTTTTTTGCAAAATCGCTGCCTCCGCAGCGATTTTACTTTTTCAGGTGAGGTAAATCGCTGCACCTGCAGCGATTTTACCGTTTTGGTTAATATAAAATTTTATATATCGTTTTGGAATTTTTGTTAATATTTTGTACCCTTTAAGTTTCGAACTATATTTAATTACCTATCTGAACTGCTGATATGCTCCAAGCAATGGTCATGTCCATTTAGGTAAAAATCAACATTGTTTGCCTATGAGAAAAGAAAAATGAGTGAGAAATTATTAGAAACAATATTATTATAACAAATTACAAGATAAACCTATCTAATTTAATTTTAATATTATTAATAGAAAATGGTTCTATATTAAAAAAAATTGAAATGAAACTTTATAACTAAACAATAAAATTCATTATTAATTCTATGTAACGATAGGTTTAAAGAGAAATAATCAAAATAATTAGTTAGCTAAGAGTAATTTAGCGACAAATTAACAACAAAATTCATAGCAATAGAGTAGCCATAAACGATTCACGTGTTACAAATATATATATATATTTTGAAAAATTAACCAAAATACGTGTAAACTGACTCAGATTTTACCTCTAATATGGGAAGAAGGTGGACTCCAAGCTCCTCAGAGCTACCATGGTGTCCAGCACTTTTAATAGTATGGTGACCAACTACAATTTTCCATTTTGCACTTGATTCCCTTAATGATGAATCCAAATCCTATTTAAATAAGGAGGTTAATGTTAATAAAATATTACATTTAATTTAATATGTGTAAAAATGAAAGTCATTCGTAAAAATAACATAAAATTAAAAACAAGTTTGTAAAGAGGTATAAATAAACAAATTTAAATTGACGAATATATGAATCAATGAAAATTAAATTAAGGTTAGCTTCGTGGATGATCATTCAACATTTACTATATTATATAATATTTGACTTTACCTAAGTCAGAAAAAGCCATTAAACTAATTTTGTAACCTAAAAACATAGTATATAAATATATTCTTTAACTAATTATTTTTGGTTGACGTATATGTTTTTCAATTTTAGATATATTCAGTAGACACTTAAACTATTAAAAATTTAAACAAGGAAATACGTTACATGAATCGTACATATCAAAATCGAAGAAAGTGCATATGTCATACATGTCAAACCAAGTGATAAAGCCAATTAGGAGAAAACACAATATAATTATTAGACAAAATTGAATAATTTTTTAGTTGCGAAACGAAAAATATTTGCTTAGTTACTTTCTGTGGAACTTCGATAGAGTTAAAGTGATTTTGTTGATATAAAAGATGATTTCATGACTTCCAATGATATTGAGGTAAAGCTCAATGATTTTGTGATAAAAAATAGTTTGGTAACTTCCGATATAATAAAATAAAATTTCAATAATCATACGTGAAATCAACTCGAAAAATGAATTTACCTTCAAAACTTGGGAAAGATAATCTTTTCGAGGCATAACATTTCTCCAATCATAAGTATGATCTTTAGGAGTTGTGAAATACATATCTTGAAAAGGAGTTGTATCTACAAAGAAAAATTCTGCCACATCTGCAAAATAATGTGTAAATATTAAAAAAATTAAAATCTTAACTTAACAATTAAAATTTCATAATTAAGATTAATTTAATTATGTTACCTGTATTAACAATATAAGACCTCATACAAATCCATCTGTTATCTTTTTGCTTAAGAATAGGACTTAATTGTGCTAAAGCATCACCTCTGTAGTCATGGTTCCCCAAAACTGCAAATAAAAGTATACACCACATAAGGGTTAAAAATATGTGTTTTGATCGAGTCGAGGTGTCAAAATGAAAATTAATATATAAAAGAGATTTCAAATTGGAATAAATACCATCAATTTGAGTATATATTGTATATTATGAAAAAATACTTTTTCCTCAATCTATTTGTCTTAGTTTAACTTGATAAGTAGTTTACAAAAATAAAGAAATATTTTAAATTTTGTGTTCTTAAGTTAAAGGTATGATAAATATGTCAAGTCATACTTTAAACTTATGGTATTAAATATATTATGTAGAAAATTAAAATAAAGAATTGATAAAGAGACGCTTTCTTTTAAATAGATATAATTATTATTTTTAAATAGTACAAATAAAGTAAAATGAAAGGAATACTATAATATATTCGGTTGTTGCAAATTAACTGTCATTAAACAATAACAATAGCATACCCAATAATCTCACAAAGTGGGATCTGAATAGATAGGAATACATAATACACAGACTTATCTTATCTCAAAGGTAGAAATGTTAGTTTTTGTTATGAATAAACCCGCAGCAGAAATAATATTTGCAGTAGTAAAAACAATAAAAGCGAACACAACAATACGGTTAATCAACGAAAATAAAAGAGAAATAATGATATGAAGATTTTACGTGAAAACCCTCCTAAATAAGGAAAAATCACGACTCGAGAGGAGCAATTGATATCACTATAGTAAGAATTGTTACACTTGTAGGTCTGAGTAAAACTTCAAAGACTAATACACACTCAAAAGAAATAATCCTCTTTTAATTTTTCCACCTCACTACAATATCGCTCGCACTCCCTATTTTTCCTCATAGATTATTTTTTCCTGTGATGCCTCACTCTTCTTTTCTCGCCTTTATTTTTGGTGCATTAAGAATGAAGAATGACCCTCCATTTTATAGAGAACAAATACACTATCTTCCAAATTTGCTACAGAAGAAAAACAATTTTTTCTTCTTAATAGCTTACCAACTTTTGAATAATTGAAGAAAGCTGAAAATAAATCAGCACACCAAATCTGCCAAACTTTGAAATTGTGAGAATTATTCAAAATAGGACGGCTCTATGCAGGTCATGAAGAACCCTATTAGTGAAAATCCTTCAGATATGCTGATCAAGGTGATGTCAGTAGACAAGTACAAGCTATGCAAAGAACTTGTCGGCATGCACTCAAGCTAGAAACTTAGAACTACATCTTCAAGTAAATTGATCTGGAGGAGGAGATTGTAGGAGTCATCCCCATGTGCTAAACTTTGAATAATTCTCAAAATTTCTAAGTTTGACAGATATGATGTGTTGATTTATTTTCAGCTTTCATCAATATTCAAAAGTTGGTAAGCTGTGAAGAAGAAAAAAATATTTTTCTTCTATAGCGCATTTGGAGGGTAGTGCATTTGTCCTCTACAAAAAGGAGGGTCATTCTTCATTCTTAATAAGCCAAAAACAAAGAAGAGAAATGAAGAGTGAGACATCAAAGAGGAAAATAGTTTATGAGGAAATATAGAGAGTGTGAGCGATATTGTAGTGAGGAGGAAAAATCAAAAGAGGACTATTTCTTTTGAGTGTGTAGTAGTCTTTGGAGTTTTACTCAGACCTACAAGTGTAAAAATTTTTACTACAGTGATATCAGTTGCTCCTTGCGAATCGTGGTTTCTCCCTTATTTAGGAGGGTTACCACGTAAATTCTTGATATCATTATTTCTCTTTTATTCTCGTTTTATTAACTGTATTGTTGTGTTTCGCTTTTATTGTTTTTATTACTGCAAATATTATTTTTGTTCACGGATTTATTCCCAACAGTTTTTAATATACTCTTGAGTCAAGAAAAAAATAATCTTAAACAGTACATTGAAAGAATTAACAAGGGAACAAGAAATAACAGTTAATAACAAAGTATAAACTCACAAAGTGGGGCCTAAATAGGGTATACATAATACATAAAATATTATCCTATCTCAAAGATAGAAACTTTGTATCCGATTATCCTTAGCTCAAGAAAAATAGTATACTGAAAAAATTACCAAAAGGAATAAGAAATAACAACTAATAACAAAAATAGTATATATTATATGATAATCAAAACACATAAAAAAATTATTAAAATTAAAACGACAACTAAAATAAGACAAAAACAAAAAATTAAACTCACCATTATACCAATTTTTTTGTAAGCTTGGAGCTGTGTAGACATTGGTAAAAGATTCCTCAAAAGCAGGATCATCCACACCAGTCAATCCATCATCATAGAAATTGTCTCCAGTTGATACAACAAAGTCTATGTTTAATTTCTCTCCAATTATTCCCATCTACAATAAATTCAACATAAAAAATCACCATAGGGTATAAATATTTTAAATTGCATAAAATTCTACCTATAAACACATTTGATTTATGTGACATATTTTTACGACAATTTATATCCTATCATATTATATTACATCACCTAGGATACATAAACTTATTTAATTTGTATAAATTTAAATGTCTACTTGTATACACCTAAAGTTGTATAAAAGTAGATGTCAGCTTAAATCAAATTGAAAAATATATATACGTATTATGCTTTATTAATAAGTTAATCAGTCTATCAAAAACAATCTCTCTACTCCACAAAGATAGAGTAAGGTTTTACATTTTACTGTAACATTATATTGATTATGTTATTATACTCCATCTGTCCTTATATACTTGTTTATATTTTCACTTTTAGATGTCTTTATTTACTTTACGTTTTGACAAATCAAGAAACGACAAAAAAGAATTTCTTATTATATCCTTATTTAAATTTTTTAAAATTTCTAAGTTTTAATTCATTCTTTTTGAAAGCATAATTAATAAAAAATAATATTGTAACTTCAGTATGTTAATTATTGTTATCTTAATGCGTGTCATTTCTAAAATGAACAACTAAATAGAGAAAGAGGAAGTATACAATATTTTTTTTGTGTGTGTGTTTTCAAGAATGTGTAAGATTAATAGGAGTCTAGTACATAGTTTAAAAAGAATAAAATATGTCCTCTTTTTCTTAATTTAAGTGTTACTTTTCGTTTTTTAAAAGTAAAACAGATTAAGTTTGATCAGAAATTTATACGTGAATTTTTAATTTTTATAAAATAAATTTATATATTTGTAAATTACGTTGAAAGTACTATAAATCTTAATAAAGACGATTCAAAATAATCAAAAGATACTCCTCCGTTTTACAAAGAATGATCTAGTTTAATTTGGCACGTAGTTTAAGAAAATAAAAAAGAGTTTAGTCCACAGACTTTTAATCATGTGGTCCTAAATTAAAGTTATGTAAACTGTACAAAATTACACTTTAATCCTGTAGACTTAAACATGACACATGGAAAATTGTTATCAAAAAAAGAAAAAAAAAATTATTTTTTTAAATAAACTTAAAAAGAAATGAGGTCATTTTTTTTATGAAACGGAGGAAGTATATAAAAAAAATGACAATAAAAACAAACTCGTTTAAATTTTAAACTCTGAAAAATATCACGCAATTTGAGACAGAACGATAATAAATAAATTAGACCTATGATAGGTAAACACGAAATGCACGCGATCATCAATTAGCTTGTCTTTTTAGAGACATAACATTCAATTAAATGATTACAACTACTTTAATTGATTAGCAATTAAGTGAATTAAAACAAATAAAATGGCCCCATTCGATATCATTTATTGTTTATGTCCCTAACACTTGTATTCTTTCACTTGGCTGACGATGATTCCACTAATAACATCTCCCAAAAATATTATTTTTTTTCATTCGTCAAATTTTTCAATAAAATATTTTTTTTAATTTGACACGAAATTTAAGAAAAATAAAACATTTTGAATTTTGAGGTTTATTTATGGAAAAAAAATTTTGGTCGAAAATTTGATCAGAATATTATTTTATCTTTTTAAATATTTTTATCTTTTTAACTTTAATACATTTTAGTTAAAAATGAAAAATAAATTAGTTTATTTTAAAATAAAAAAGATATTATAGTTTTTAAAAGAAAAAATCCTTTTGGCCAGAATAACATTTTACTTATACTATTTTATTTTTTTCAACACTTTTACCATTTTAATTAAAAAATGAAAAAAAAAAAGATTAATTAATTTTAAAATTGAAAAAAGATTATAGATTTTTTAATTTTCCAGCCAAATTCTGGCCATTTAGCATTATCCTTTTTTTAAATTTCTGACCAAATTTTCAGCTCATTTAGCATCAATCTGACACGAAATTTAAGAGAATAATAAAAACTTTCGAATTTTGAGGTTTTTAGGGAATACTAAAATAATTTTTTAGTCTTACGATTATAAATCAGAAAAAGTGATACGCTTTTTTAAGCGATGCAAGACAAACAAATTAAAACGAAGAATATGATGGAGAAGAATGATGGTTATAGTGTTTACTTGTTGAGCAACTTGAGATTGGTTAAAGGTTCCTCTTCTTCCCCAATCTCCGACGACCAAAAGGCTAATCGATCCGTCGATGTTCACCGGATGTTCTAACCGGTGGAGCTCAGCCATGGCCACCGGAAATAGTAACAATAATATGAAACTAATGAAATTGTTGAGTTTTTTCATGGTAGCCATATAATTTTAGAATGAAGTATATTAGGGTTGAAATTAAAATGTTGAGGAATATGAAATGATTTATATGGTCATTTTATAGAGGGGGTGGGGTGGGGTG
>NC_028640.1:2069781-2075530 GCF_001406875.1 Solanum pennellii
GGGTTAGGTGATATTTTTATAAATATTATAAATATAGGAAGTTTCCTATTTGAAATAATGAAAGATTGTTTGATTTATAATGTGCAAGTTTGTAGTACATCTTTTGTTGGTATGTACTATTGTTTGCTTAATTTAGTTTTTAGATATTAATAATGCATTAAGGATAAAAAGGATAAATTTTAAAGTTAAATAATGTTTAAAGAGTTTAAGCAATTTTTTGTACTAATTTTTTGGATTAGATTTTAAAATTTTTTATTTTTGAATATCTGTTTGGTTATGAAACTTATTGGATTTTAAAATTTTGATAATATTTGCTCAAAAACGAGCTTTGATTACTTTTTGAGAGAAATTTTACTTATACTCACATTATTTTATTTTATTTTTCTGATGAAATGCATCTGTAAACACAATTTCTAAGTTTAAAAAATAACAACTTAAAAAAATTGAATTGTTCAAAAATCTACTTTAAAAACTGGACTTTTCAACTTTTAACTTTAAAATTTATGATCAAACAGGAGCTTATCATTTAAAATAGATAAAGTATATACTAGTAAGAGTAGAGTTTTCTATGATGGTATTTGGTCTGAACTTTAACGCGCACAATTTAAAAATACCTTATTGATATTTAACTAATATAATTATTCAATGAAGAAAATATAATTGATATATTTTTAATAAAGATAGAACCATCGTTAATTATTAACAACTTGGGTAAGTTTATTCATTTAGTATCTTCAACGATTTTTGAACTTTTTTTTTATTCATAAATTCATGAATATTCCACAATCATTGACTCATTATATATATATATATATATATTAGAGAACAATGTATGCCAAACATTATTGAAGGAAATAATGTGGATCCACATGCAATTTATATATCTTTTGTTCTTGTTGTATATAAATATAACAACACCAATTCGTATTTTTCTTATTGAAAAGAAAGGAGGAAGTGTAAGTATATGGTTAAAAATATTTTCTCTATATTATAATGTCAATTGAGTATCAATGTAACTAATTTTAGACCAAATATATTAATGTAGCGATGATTAATTTTTTTTTTAATTTTCGATAAATGAGTTTATTTTGAATTAAAAGAAAAGATGTTTCAAAAATATTTGATTAAGACTGAAAAAGTTAATAACCTTATAATTTGAAACGGTTTATATTCATCTTATTCAAACACAAGATGCAAATCCTGTATAAGTATGAGTCAAACAAATTATACATGTGCTGCATTTTCATTTGACTTGAAACTTAACCATCAGTAGAAAAACATTTTTAAAGAATAAATATTAAAATTTTAAAAATCCCTTTAATATGAGATAAATGTTCCATCAAAATTCTAAAAATATCATCTATATGAAATAAATATGTCGATAAAAAGATATAAAATTTTAAAAACACTTTCCACGTAAGTAAACATATTAACGAAAAGATATTTACTTTTTAACTTCTTATTAAATATTGATAATGATAATTAAGGGGTATTTTTTCATTTTTTTTCTCTATTATGCTCAGCATGGGCAATCTCCTTAGTAGTTGGAAAATATATATTTTTAAAATATTACTCAATGATATCATGAGATGGCAAAATAATAACCACAAAAAAAACTATATATTATAAAGTATAAAGTGAGATAAAACCATGTGCAATCCCTGTCCAATTCCTTTTATTTTGGCTTGTTAAATTTGATGTCTGAAATATGAGTGGATGGTGATTGTGACTTATCATTCACAAATATCCATTGGTTTAGAGCATGTTAAAAAGAGACTATATTTCGAAAACGGGTTTGAAGTTTGAAATTTTGTTTAGACGATATATAATTTAGATTTTTTAAGTTATATTTTTATAAATATAGAAATTTTGATGTTTTGTCTAATGATAGTTGTTTATTACTCTCTCCGTTCGGAAATGTTTATCATGTTGCGCTTATTAAAGGTAAATTAGATCACATTAATTCGATATTTTAAATAAAAAAATTAGATATTCTAAAACTATATGAAAAGTACTATAAATTACAAATTTTTTGCATATTAATATGATGAAAAAATGCATCTTAACATGTTAGTCAAAGTTTTTTTATGATTTGACTCTAAAAATAGAAACCATGACAAATAATATCGGACGGAGGGAGTATTGATTTGGCAAACCTCTTAAGAAATACTCCCTTCATCTTATTTTATGTGCCAATATTTGACCAGACACGGAATTTAAGAAATAAATGAAGACTTTGAAATGTCTACCAAATTGCCCTTCAAAAGTAGACTCACTTTTCTCTCTCTTCATAAATGTATTAGAGTACTATTTTTAAAATTAAGTGGGACCAACAAGGGTAGAAGAGGAATTGTACCTTGAAATACTTATCATATAAGAAAATGTGACATTTTTTTTAAACTGATCAAAACGGAAATAATGTCACATAAAATGGGGCGGAGGGAATAATAAATAACAGGGATAATATTACTATATTTTTTTTGACTTTATTAAATTTAATGCTTTGAGAAATGTGTTGAATGATAAGCAAGGGTAAAATAGATATAAAAGGTAAATTATCTCTTAATTTTTAAAATTGAATAACTATTTTCAGCATAGTGGATAACTATTGTTGAACGGAGAAAACATTATTTGTAAAAACTATTAAAATTTCTTCAGTTATTATACAACTTATCAAATGAATAAATTATAGTTTATAAACAACGTAACGAAACATCCTAAGGCGTCATACTACTAAATTGCATGTATCTTTACGAATAAATATTTGCGATTATATGTGATTACAAATTTTTAAAATACGTATAAATTTTACCAAGATTCATTGGTCCAAAAAATCAACGATAGTAATAACTAGTTATTTTTTATTACAATCCTTTCACGTGACAAATAATTTATTCTCATTAAACATGAATTTTCAATTATTTTTTTTTTTACAAATTTTAGATTTGATTTCTTTAAAAAATCCT
Organism: Solanum pennellii; assembly: GCF_001406875.1. Classification (NCBI taxonomy): domain Eukaryota; kingdom Viridiplantae; phylum Streptophyta; class Magnoliopsida; order Solanales; family Solanaceae; genus Solanum; species Solanum pennellii. The sequence continues at coordinate 2,072,748 of NC_028640.1, forward strand.
TCTTTTCATAGAATTAAATATTTAAAATTAAAACTAAAATTTCCTACAAATTTCATGAATACATATTAATTTCAAAGCAAAATTTCAAATTGTGATTTTATGACCAAACGCCCATACAAAATCTTCCTAAATCAAAATATTAGCTGTAAATATCTTTGCAAGAATCATATCTTGTTTAAATTAAAGCAGTACGTCAACAAACAAGTGACTTTAATTGGGGACATGACAATGTACAATTTACTTTTTATCAAATAAAATTAAGCAATAATTTCGAAGAATTTAATTTTTGCTTTAAAAGTTTAGCTCATATATATTTTTATTAATATATAAATTTTTATTTATCTTTCCTTTTTAACGTTGATGATATTATTATTAATAACTCATTTTCTTTTTTAATCGCGTATAATGTTGGTGTGATAACCAAAACAATTATATTGAAACCGAATAAAAAAATAAAATAGATAAAATTACATAAATTGTACTAGTTTAGGTTCTAATTATTGTGATTTTTCATAGTTTCGAATATTACTTCATATATCATATTTTGTCCTTTGAATACATGTTTTATTAATTTTGAATTAAAGGTGTAACTAATTTTTTTAATTAGAGGAGTAATTGTGGTTTAATTAACAACTCAAACATATTTCTTAGTATATCAACTTTAACAAATCTTTCTAAAATAACGAAATCATAAAATTAAACTAAATCGCTAATTGTAAAATTCATCTTATCAACAATGACCAATATCATCATATACCTTTCCATGTCATATTTTCTTATTTAAATACATGTATAATTACTTGCCAAATATCTATAATGTCGATTTGAATATTCGAATTATATATTTAAAATATCAAATTAATTAAGGTTTAATATTTTAACATTCATATAAAAAAAAAGATTTTTATAACAGATATATGATAATAATGTTACAAATGTTACAAACCTCTACATATAATATTGTTAATTACGGAGTTTTAATTTTAATAGTTGAAGATGAAAACGTGATTTGAGAGGATAAAGAAAGAGAGAGATTTTAAAAGAATTTCTCCATCTGATTGTATCTTTTAAAATATATGATATAAAATAATAATATATGTAATCATTTGAAATTAGAACTAAGATTAATATATATAATAGTGATGTATATTTAGTTAAGTAATTTTTCATTTTTAATTACTATTTTTTATTTTCTTCATTATTTTTTATTAAAAAAGTGGAAAAAGTAGAAGGATGAATCATTAAATTTATTATTTTATTCTATGGTTCATAAATAGTTGAAGAATGTGGTGGAAATAAGTCTTATCTAGACAAACCATGTTATGTTGTAGCATTATTTCCAATTATTTGAAGTCATAGTAGACTAAGACAAATTTTTTAATTATTACATTAATTGACAGTTTATATCAGTTGTATTTTTTTTGTCATTTTATTATCATTTTGGTTTTTTTTTAGTTGAACATCACTCTCATCATTGAACTGCCCATATCTCATTTTATTACCATTTCTGTTTCAATAAAAAAAAAAAACATTGTTCATTTTTAGCATTATTGTCTCCCATAGATAGATTATTTCATCATATTGACCTATCAATGGGATTTTTGGATCAGGTTTGAACTATTTTCAACCAGTAAATTAAAGCCTTTTTGTGTTTGTGTTATTTTTTTTAGATATGTTGAACTTTTTAAGTGAAACTTAGAAAAGATAAATGAAGTGCTAGAAATAGCTAGTAGAAATAACGTTATCGATTATACTCAGATTCTATTTTTAAAAATAATCTATAGTGGTCAATGAAACAAACTAGGTGATTTCTTTTAATATGTATCTATGTTATTCCTGATCAAAGATTATTCAGATCATATCTTGTAAAATTGGTCGATGGGCGTAAAAATTGACCCGAACAGAGCAATTATATAAAAGAAGTTATTATTAACATAACACACCGGCATTTTATAGGTGCAAGACAAGATTCAAACCCCATGGTATCTCTATTAGTATAAAAAACCTTTTAAAAAAAAATCTTGTTATGTGGAGGATCCACAGAAGGACCAGATAATAAGGGTCTATTGTACACAGTTATACCTTTGCATTTTCGCCAGAGGCGATTAGATACTTGAAATTAGAATAGAACATTGAAGACATGCAAAATGCACAAGAAAGTTAACTACCTTTTCTTTCCTTTAATCTTCATAAGTAGTATACATGCATTTGATACAACAAAGAAACAAAATTTACACCATCATATCAAATCAAAATTGCAATTGTAACAAAACTGAACTCAACAAGGCATCAATTATGGTACAATATAAATACATCTCATTTTCAGCTATACATCTTTGCGCGCTAGTAATTTGGCCCCAGAAGAGATAGGAGGAAGGTGCGATAATTACCAGAAGTCTCGGAATAAACAGCATCGTTTAGACACTTCTTGTATTTCTTTCGATATTCTGCTTTTATATACTGCATATCGATCTCAGCTCGTGTTACTATTATTCTAATAAGAGCTGCATCGTTCGTTCCCAAGCCCTTCATAGCCTTATGCAATTGCTGAATGCAAAAATGTAAAAATAGTTTGAAAAAATGTGTAGTAGATTAAAGTCATGAATGGTTTTACAAAAGTTTAACACAATATTTGAGTAATCGATCATATTCTGTGTCAGAATCAAATGAAGCTCGTCAAGCAAGTGTCATGTTCTAGAACGACTCTGATCTAGGCCTCGCCATTGGCAGGATATTGACATTACCACAAGATCTCCATTTCCAGCATTACCCCCCCCCCCCCC
>NC_028640.1:2075638-2144481 GCF_001406875.1 Solanum pennellii
TCCCCCCCCCCCCCCATGCAACATATTGTTCGTGGGATTGAAACTCATTATCTGTGCTCTGATACCACTTGTTAGGATCAAGGTCTTACCATCATACCAAAATCTATAGTTGATAACTAGACACAACTTTAATCTTAACCAAGCCTGTCAAATCTAGTGCTCTGTTCAACCAAGACTCCGACCTAAGACCATCTCCGACACTTACCATAGGCAGGATGTATGCTTTACCCTGAGCGTTACAATTTTTACAAAATTACCAACTAATATTTATCATAGAGACCTTCGGAGTATGGTAAACAATACCTTCGCGAAGAAGCTTGCTGGATTCTTAGCACATCTCAAGATAGACAAGAGGCCAAATCTAAAGAGCCCTGAGGTTTCACTTTTTACAGCCTGTGTAACATTAATTAGTATATAAACACATTAGTAAACTATGACTTATAAAGGTTATTAGTTAAGCTGATTAGAGAGTAAAGTAAGTGAACTTACACTTCTCAATTTGTTCTTATACTTGCTTTTATAAGCATAACTAACAGCAGCCAAATGTGCCCTGCTGCTTTCAGTGAAGATTCGTATAAACGTCTTCTCATCGGTACCCCATCTCTTCTCCCCTGCTTTATACAGAGCTTTAGCATCACGTTCCGCTAAAGCACTGTCAACTTCAGGTCCTTCATAGCGTATCGTACCTACATACGATAGAAGCAACTGTTATATAAAAGCAAACAACACCAATACATACATCAGTATCTTCTTTGTAAATTTTTCACGTATGGTTACTGAGCTTTATCTACTTTAACACGAGTAAATTCACATAAAAGTTTTATCATGTATATATACTTATGTTGAGTTCCCTTTTTTCGATGTGTATCTACTTTTTAATAGTGTGACATCCCTTGATAAAATTCCTGGTTCCGCCACTGCTTGTTATAGTTTTGCTCTAGTAGAAACTAATTCCTCCTATCGAAGGTATAGTACTCCGCTAGAAAGATTATAAAATGGAGGAAAAACTCAAACAAAAACAACAAATATATCGAAAAAACAAATTACTACATGAGAGGAATTTCAAAAGCCAACAACAGATGGAGACAAGAGGGAGTTGCTCGAATTGTAATCACCCCTTACTTCCAACCCTAAGATTGTGAGTTCGAGTCATCAAGGGAGCAAAAGAATTAGAAAAAAGAGCTATGAATCAAGCAAGAACAACAGATATATCGATAAAACAGATTACTACATGAGAGGAATTTCAAAAACCAACAACAGATGGAGACAAGATGGAGTTGCTCGAATTGTAACCACTCCTTACTTCCAATCCTAAGATTGTGAGTTCGAGTCACCAAAGGAGCGAAACGATTAGAAAAAAAGAGGAAAGATTCACACAAGAACGACAAATATATATCGCAAAAGTAGATAACTACATGAGAGGAATTTCAAAAACCAACAACAGATGGAGACAAGAGGGAGTTGCTCAGATGGTAACCACCTCTAATTACTTTCAACCCTAACATTGTGAGTTCGAGTCACCAAGGGAGCAAAAAAGTTAGAAAGAAAGGGAAAGATTCACACAAGAACAACAAATATATATATCGAAAAAGTAGATAACTACATGAGAGGAATTTCAAAAACCAACAACAGATGGAGACACGAGGGAGTTGCTCAGATGATAACCACCTCTAATTACTTTCAACCCTAACATTGTGAGTTCGAGTCACCAAGTGAGCAAAAAAATTAGAAAGAAAGGGAAAGATTCACACAAGAACAACAGATACATCAAAAAAACAGATCTCTACATAAGAGGAATTTCAAAAACCAAACAACAGAGGGAGTTGCTCTGAGGGCAACAAATAACAATCATCATCAAATACAGAACGATAGATCAATACCTTTTTATGATCATCAGATGTTCGCGACTCAATATCATGCTCGAGGTAAACACCATTCATAGTATAATAAATTTGTTTGAAATATTGAATCTGTGAAGGAGTCCTAGAACATATTACTTCAGTAGCAGCTCTTAGATCAACAACAACGCCACTCAACGCTTGTCTGACTATAGTAGCATCCCTTACTGCTGGATCATGCATCCATAACAAGAATGCTTTCTGAATTTATCGATACAAATGAAACAAAATCAACATATACACAAGACAACTTGAAGCAAAATCGATGTATACAAGTTAAATTCTAACGTCATATATATACCTTGTTGTCACCACTAAGCTCTCTTGATAAGCGATTACTAAGCTCTTCTGAATACATAAGTCTGTATTCCTGTTGAATGAGACCGCGTTGAGTTGCATCGCGATGAGCAAGGATGTTGATGATTGATGCAGTATCGCATCCAAATCCTGGAATAGCAAAAGAAAGTAATTATCATATGAGCAATAGTAAAAGATATATATCGCGTTCAATGTTGAGAATCTTAAATTTTGAATTCGTAAAATTCAAATTCTGAATTCAAACTTCAAATAAGAATGTCTAAAGACTATATGATACAATGGTATTTTGTGTTGTTATATATGAAAATGTTTACTAAATCTTTTTAAATTTGCTTATTTCAAAAAGTGTTCTTTTAGAAAAACAATTTTGGAAAGTGTGAATTTGGTCAAAGTTTTCAAAAAGTATTTTGGTAACATCTACTACTAATCTACTATTTAAAAATATTGTTTTCACTTTTTAAAAAAAACTTGACCAAACACATCAATCCTCTTGAGTAACCCTTTTTCTTAGAAAAATAAATACTTGTATATATGGAAAATCTTGACCAAAAATGCTTTTAATAATTAAAAAAATAAAATTAACAACATATTCAGTGTAATCTCATAAGTCTGAAATCATCAGCTTAAAAAAGCAAAAGAAAAGTCAGATTAAAACGAAAATAAGGTCCGCAAGATGATAGAACAAAGCAACACGAAATAGCAAAAGTCGAAGAATAAGAAAAGTATTCAATAGTGTGAAATTACTGAATTACCCTTGAAAGCTTTATAAAGTTGTGCGGCATCATCGCGAGGCGAAGTTAAGACAGGAGGTATAATCAAGGTAGCCATATTATGAATGATCTTTTACGACTATTTACAAATTAACTAATAAAAAAATCAAAATTAATTCCTTGTTACGAATTGTTTCTCTCTCTCTCACGAAAATTTGTTGAGGGGAGAGAGAGAAACAAAGAGAACTTCAATAGATTAAAGGGGAGATATACAAAAGCAAGTAATTCAAAGGGTAGAATTGGAAAGTTTTACATGAATGGTACAACTACAAATGCGTCTCACCATAAAAGATTATGTGAGAAATAAAATATGTGTCAACGTGTATTATTTAATTATGTTATTAAATGATTATGTATTTTAATTTTAACTTTTAATTAACAAAATTATATTGATTGATTGATTTAGTATAAATATTGACTATAGATACGATAAGGAGTTACCTCCTCCATATTATGGTACCTCATTATTATGACAAAGAAATTTTTTTTGCTTTTGTTGACTTAGTTGTTAGGTGTGAAATGTATATTTGTAATTAAAAAGAAATGAATAAAAGTTATAAGGTAATGATTTATAAAGATTATTTTAGAAATGGATAGTTTTGAATTTTTTACTTTGCTCATGTTATGCTTAAAACTTGAAGTTAATTATTTTTCGACTTTTGACTTTAAAGGCTTGCTCTTTGGACAAGTAAAAGGTTAATAGTTTAAGATCAATCAATTTTTAAGATCATTAAATGTAATTTTATGATTATAAAGTATCGAGATACTTTTAGGAGTCGTTTGGTAGAGTGTATTAGAGAAAATAATGCATGTATTAGCTTGATGTATTAGTAGTACCTTGTTTGGTACACTTTTTTAATCTATGCATAACTAATACTTGTATTAGTAATACACTCTAGCCCCGCACCTCATTAAGATCATATTGGCATACTCTCCCAAAAAAGAAAGAGCAGACCCCATTGAAGACGAGAGTGAGGTACAACAAGGCCATTTCTGTCCACCGCCCTTCTCACGGAGCCGTACGTGGACGTTACCTTGTGTATTAAAGAGTGTATTACTAATACCGTCTATTTCTATGCATTAGTAATGCAATGGATTCTAATGCATGCATTAACATTATAAAAGACACAATTGCCCTTAAAAACTTTTTTAATATCCTTTCCACCATATTTGTGGAGGGTATTTTTTAAAAATAATTTTTTTTCTAAAAATATTATGCAATGCATTATATTTAAAACTTGCATTAGATTAAATAATTACAGAACTACCCTCAAAGCCTTTTTGAAACATTTCCTAACATTTTCTTTTCTTTTAATTTTCTTTGTTGTCGTGTGTTTTTAAATTCATTTATTTTTCTCTGTCTTTTAATTTGTTGGTGTTTTTAATAGACTTTATAGCCTCTTAAATATAATTTTTGTAAAAAATAATAATCTAATTTCAACATAATTTAATAAGAAAAATTACTATTGTGGCGATAAATTTGATTAAAAAAAATTCTTTTCCAACTTTTCACAAAAGTATTTTGACCCAAATATTACAACTATTTAATATTATTTTTGAAAAAAACAAGAAAGAAGAAGAAGAAGAGGAGGAGGAGGAGTTGATGATGCTTTAACAAATGACTTTGTTGCAACTTGCAAGAAAGTGTAAAAATAAAAAAAATGTGAAGGGTATTTTTGTAAACATATATTTTCAAATAGAAATTATGCAAGATCTATTATTTCTTATACAAACCAAACAATGTATAAGAAATAATGCTTGCATAACTAATGCAAGTATTAATAATGCAAGTATTACTAATCCAAGCATTACTAATACACCATATTTTGCATTATTCTTATACACTCTACCAAACGACCCCTTAATGGTATAAGACTTGATCCTAAACGAATATTAACGTTTCTATTTTCTAGTTATTTTAGCTCTAACAATCTATAGTAAAATCAACAATTTAATAGAATATGTAGAAAGAACATCTATTAAGTTAAGAAAGTCACAATATGCATAAACTCCTTAGGTACTTATCACAAATAAAAAATTTCTATCTTTCTAGTGTTTAATTATAAATTTTGAATTCGATTTCGAAAATATGTCATATAGCAAAGGTCAGGTTGTCCTAATGCTCTCCTCAGACAACAGACATTCAAAAATTCTGATATTTTTGTCTATATTTGTATAGGAAAAAAACTAAGATTCTTTTAAGGAGGCACGTGGTGTTACAGTGGCTATTTTTGAGGGAAAAAAAGTTATAATACAGTTTGCAAAGATCTACTAGTGATCCAGATCTCTTCTTCTCTTCCTCTCCCACCTTCAAACAAGTCAGCAAAAATCTACTTCATCTCCAGCAGGTATAACCTCCTCCTTCAAATCCCATTTCCCAGTTTTAATTTGTGGTTTAAAGTTTCTTACTTTCTTGAAAAATTTCACTTGATATGAGTATAATTGATGATTTTGGTGCTTATTTGTGAGATTGATCAAGATTCTTGATTTAATGAATTGGGGTTGTTGAAACTTTCATAGATAGGTTTAAAGTTTGTAGCTTTATTTGCTACTTTAGCTGATTGTCCTTAGGTTATTGAATATTTTCTATGATTGATCAAGATTGTTGAATTTAATGAATTGGGGTTGTTGAAACTTTCATAAATATGTTCAAAGTTTGTAGCTTTATTTGCTACTTTAGCTAATTGTGCTTAGGTTATTGAATATTTTCTATGATTGATCAAGATTCTTGATTTAATGAATTGGGGTTGTTGAAACTTTCATAAATATGTTTAAAGTTTGTAGCTTTATTTGCTACTTTAGCTAATTGTACTTAGGTTATTGAATATTTTCTATGATTGATCAAGATTCTTGATTTAATGAATTGGGGTTGTTGGAACTTTCATAAATATGTTCAAAGTTTGTTGCTTTATTTGCTACTTTAGCTGATTGTGCCTAGGTTCTTGAAAATTTCCCATTTGTTGTGAGTAAATGGATGATTTTGGTGCTTATTTATGAGATTGATCATGAATTTACTTGATTTGGTTAAGTGGGTTGTTGGACTTCCATAAATATGTTTTAAGTTTGTTGCTTTATTTGCTACTTTAATTGATTGTGCCAAGGTTCTTGAAAAATTTCCATTTGTTGTGAGTAAATTGATGATTTTGGTGCTTATTTATGAGATTGATCAAGAATTTACTTGATTTGGTAAAGTGGGGTTGTTGGATTTTTGGGAAATAAGGTTGTTGGATTTTCCATAAATATGTTTGGTTTTCTTGTAGATGTGTTTATTTCACCCACCAGAATTATTTGTCCTATAAAGGGATTCAATCATCTGGCCCCTCAGGTTAACAAATTAGCAATCTTTTATCTAAGCAAATATGTGATGAGAATCAAAAGTATGTTTGATTTGGTGATTTTAGTTTTTATTTTGCGCTTATTTATATACATCTTCCCTGATTCCATTTGTTCAAAAAAAGAACTTGTAGTGAGGTTGCGTAGGTCCAATGCAATCCTCCTAAATGGTAGCAAAAGATGGGCAAGGATCAATTGATTAGCTAAACAAAGTTGATATTGAAGTATAAAGAAGGCTAATAAGTAGGAACAGAAGTCGGGGAATTCTAACTTTATCTTGTTCCCAAGACTTCCTTTTTATTTGGCAAGGCATGGTAACGAAACTTCATGGGAGCTTTGAGTAATTAAGCTCATGATCTAGGGCGCAATTTGGATAACTTCAGGTGAGCAATTGTAAATGATGAAAGTCATTCTCAATTGCTTTTGGTTTCCAAAGCCATTATTGGAGGGCAAGGTTTTGGACTTAATAATTCGACTTAAAGATCAATTCCTATATGCAATAGGTTATCGAAAGGCACCCGTTTAAAACGAGAAAGTTGAATTTCATGATGCTCATGTAATAATAGAAACTGGCTTAAAGTAAGGATTGGAAGCCTAAGAACACGATTACAGCATCAGATTGTATAAGTGATTGAATGCTTGTACTGGTGAAATCAATATTCTGGCTAATAACGATAAACATAAGATTGAGAGTATCAATTGAGATGGGAATCATTTTTCATGCAAAGAATGTGGTGCTTGTGATTGACCTCTTGTTTATAGTTTGAGTTTTATCTAGCTGAACAGTTTTAATTGACTTGTGGAACCAAATGGGGCTACAGTTAGATACTTTTTCGAGTAATCTCATTTGAATGTTTCTTGAAGTTAGGATCCTGTATGGAGCATGATCCGTGGACTTCTCTTTCTACGTTCTCTCATACATGAAGTTGAATGTCTTGCCAAATTAGAAGAAGTGAAATCGGACCATCTTTTTGAATACATAAGCATTACATAAAATGCGTAAAGAACATCATTTTTCTCTTGTTTTACCATTCGTTCGATTCATATGTATTTTCGATATTAACAAAGATGATCATTTATGTGATGCAGAACTAAAGGAATGTGTTTTATTTTCTTACAAGTAATACAAATTATATCCTCTACTCGCTGCAGGTATTTGACGTAGGATGGCCTTGGTCACCACTGCTGAAGTTTGCGATGCAAATCCACAGCTTATTGTGAGCGGTGAACTACGGGCACTGCAGCCAATTTTCAAAATATATGGCAGGCGCCAAGTCTTCTCTGGACCTGTTGTCACTCTGAAAGTATTCGAAGACAATGTTTTGGTTCGTGAGTTTCTCGAGGAGAAAGGCAACGGTAGAGTTCTCGTTGTAGACGGGGGTGGTAGTCTAAGATGTGCGATTTTGGGTGGCAACCCTGTAGTACAAGCTCAAAACAACGGATGGGCTGGGATCGTAGTAAATGGCTGTGTAAGGGACGTGGACGAAATCAATGGCTGTGATATCGGAGTCAGAGCTCTGGCTTCACATCCAATGAAAGCAAATAAGAAAGGTATTGGGGAGAAGCACGTTCCCATAACCATTGCCGGGACTAGAATCTGCGATGGTGAGTGGCTTTATGCAGATACCGATGGCATTCTGATTTCTAAAATGGAGCTATGTGTTTGAGAACATACATCCACCATGCCTTAAAGTAAGTGCATATCAATTGTGAACTTATTTTTATGGAGCTTATATAGTCTTAACTACTACTGCTTTATATGTTATGGGAATCGCGAGCTTCATTAATCTATTGTATGTTGTAAGTCAAAACTCGTCGTGAACACGTTTTAAGATGGTTTATTTAGTATTTCAACTGAATATTTCACACTGCATATATTAGTGTCCTTCGGAAGATTTTTAGAAGGAATTGCATAGATAGCCACTTTCAACATCTCTCTATTTGAGACATAGCCAAAGTTTCTAAATGTTTGCAAATTTAGCCATTTTAAACCAACCTTAAAACATACATGTATGAAGTTTGGCATGCCAAAACCTAAAACTTCAAACAATTTGGAAGCAAGCAGACTTCCAACATATGCATTTGAAAGACAATTTTTCGTCATTTTTATTATTCGAAATCGTAGAATTATTAGCTAGGAAAAATTAGACTCTAGACATCTATGTATTAAAGTTCACACACTGAAAACAAGATCAGGTATAAGTAGTTCAACATTTCACAATGTCCAAACATATATGTTTGAACCAATTGATTTCAATATGACCGAAGTATACACAATATATACACTATCAGTGTGTGTATAGTGTGGTGTTTAAGTATGTATATCAAATTAATAGTAAATGTATACTTAGCATAAAGTATGTATATTTGATACATATTCTATAAACTAGATGATCGAATGATTCGAGAAGTGGGGCCAAACTGAATCTTTACTGTGACAGCAAAACTGTACTTGGAAAAAGCTAACTTTTAGAAATCAGCCAAAAAGACCATTGATACATTGAATTTTACCAGCATATCTACAAATCTTAAAGCTTACATCCATGTCTTCCAATTTTATGTCCCACCACAAAATGATTGCACATTTTGTGTTACTTGTTGCTCTCACATTATTTGCTTTTAACTTTTCTTCTCTTTATATGTAATAAGTTCGTATATTACGCTACAAAGTTGCGGTAAAGAGCTAAATATTTTTTCATTTTTAATCAAATGCCTGGAATTCTACTTGCATTTGGTAAGTAGCGTTTTATACAGTATATGAAAATTCACAAGAAACTTATTTTCTTGCAAATTTTCATACTAATTCCCAAGAAAATTTCCATGTAATTCTCAGTTTCTTGTAGCGTTACTTACCCCCACCCCCAAGTGACAATTCCTGACGCCAATCAAGGATTAAACATGTCTCAAAACGGATATCGTCGTATAATATTTTTTTTAAAAAAAAAGGGTTAATAACAATTAATTGTTCTTTGTGTCTTTCTTCAATCAAGTAAATTATAAGTAATTGTTCTTTTATGTTTTTCTCCAATCAAGTAAATCACAATTAATTGCTTTTTTGTTTTGGTCTTTCTTCAATAAAGTTAATGAAAATTAATTGTCAATTAAATAATTCATCTATCTTCTTCTTCTTCTTTTTTTTTATCGATTTTTCTGTATGCATCTCAATTAATTTTATTAAACATTCGTTATCTTTCATATGTACTGAATAACTTAATTCTCTAATGCCTAAACAGATACGAATAAATCACCTAAAATAAATTGCCTCTACTGAAATTTAAATGTGAAACTCATAATTTTAATCTCATTCCATTGACTATCGACCCATTATTTCCTACATTTAGTAATTCATTCAACTCATTCCTAGAACTATTATTATATATTGCATGTTATTAATTTGTTTTATTTTATTAGTTTTTGGATAGCCAATAATTAACATTTTTGTATGCATCCTTATCAGAAAAAAGAACTGCTTAACCACTATTGATTAATCAATATTATTATGAATGATGATTATTGTATAGATTGTCCCACTTATCTCAACCCACTATTTCCTACATTTAGTATTCCCTTTAATTTTCCTTTTAAAAATTGATAATCTAATAATTTTCCTATTGCAATCAATGTCTTCACCAAACTTCTATTATTTATCTGAAAATTATTTTTTTTAATCTGGAAAGTTTTGTTAAACTTTTTATTTTGTGCCTAATTAGCTCTAGCTCTAATTGTGTATTATATTAGTTACTAAACCTACTCCATTAAGTTATAGCACACGAGTGTCCCATGTTGTTAATTACTCCACCGTTCTAAAATATTTATTACGTCTTATTTTTTCAGAATCAATTTACTTAAATTTTGTCAAAAAGATATTTTTTTTTTCATCTTATTGATATAAAGATTATTGCAACTTACAGTATTTTTAGAAAATTTTTGAATATTTTAATTTTAAAATATCAATTTAATTTAAAAATTGATCAAACTAAGTCTCGAATAGTGACATGTGGCATTTTGGGATGAAGGGAGTATATGTCAAATTGTCAATTGTTTATATAGCTTAATATCAAGAGATGAATTTTTTTTAAAAAAAAAAAACCATTTCATTTTTTTTAAGGATTCAACTTATTTAATGGATCTTGGCCTTCTAACTAATCTTTGTCCATTTATTTTCTGATATTTTTAGTATGTGAGAAATTAATTAAAACATCTAACTGAAAAAATGTATTGGTAATGGATGGAAATTGGAATAGTCCAAAGCCTTAATTTTATAAACCTTTTTAAATATTTATAAAGTAGTTTTTCACGTGTCAACACTAAAACAATATAAATTCTGATAAAAACATCCATCGAAACATATAATTTTCTTTGCATCTCGTATACATTATATATATTATTATTGTTTAACATATAGATGTAAATGTTATATATATATACACCATATGGACATTATATAATTTTAAACATAAGAATGTTTAAAATTCCTATGAAGGTTGTCACTTCATGGGAATTAGGAGGAGGACATTGTGGATATATAATGTCAGAAACATTCATATATAAATAAACCATAGTGCTATAAATTAATTTCATTGTTCAATTAATATTGACACATTATGTAAAAGTTATAATATCTGTTTTTATTATATATATATATGTATGATACAAATTAAAGATGCATGCTACACTTGAAATTAATTATGTCTATGTTGGAAAAGTATACTTAATATTTTAACTATAGGTCCACCAGGACCACAAGATAGCCATAATTGAATATAACTACCAAAGAGAATTTTAAAGTAAATTAAATGAATAAATTCTATTTTTGGGGGTAGTTGAGCTAACAAATTAAAGAAGGATTTTACCAAAAATTTGCAAGTTGTTGTTCAAGTATTCATTCATTATATACGGAGGGGTGGGGCGGAATAAGAATTTTAATTTTGTAGAATTTAAATTGTAAAAGTCAGTTATTTGAATAAAAGTAATTGAGTTTGACTAATTTTGTATCAGGATTTATAATTCACTCCCACTTGTAAAGTAGGCATCGTACTTGAAAAACTATGCTCGTACGAATTTTGACATTAGAGCAAAACTATCGTACAATTTTTATTTCATTTATCTTGTTAAATTGCTCATAAATTTTACGAAAATCAAAATTTTTTGTCTTGTATATTTACAAGTTATATATGTTGCATCGGCCGAGTAATAAGTAATTTGGTACAAATTATATTACTTATCTTGCTTAATTATTCACAAATTATATCATATTATTGGTGAATTACGCTTTTTTCACAACTTATATTGGACATATCACAAGTGTGGAATAATCTTTATTCTACACGTTTTGTTAAATTATTTATAAATCGGGCCGAATTGTCAAATGTTGCCTTGTTCAGAAATAGTGATGGCAAATGAACGGATTAAGTAAATATGGGCAGGTTAAAATGAATAATAATTCAATCCGTTTATATTTGATATGGGTAAAAAGTGATTGAGTAATAAATGGTTTGGATAAAATATTAGTTTACCCATATTTATTCATATTTTCATGAATAAATAGTATTTTACTTAATAATTTAATATGGAGATATATTTTAATTTTTTTTAGATGAAAATGTTGAACAGGCTTCGTTATTTGTCTTCTTTTTTAATTTTGTTGTCTTGCGTAATTCTATTTTTCTTTTTGTTTCATTCTAGAATTGGGTTATGTCCATTTGAAATAAAGTGGACCTTTGGTTCTGTTTTAAACAAAAAAAAAAAAGTTTTATTGTATCATTAAAAAATTTTTTTGTATAACTTTTCAATATAAAATAAATTTATGTAATAACAAGATCAAAAATATGCTTAATGCACTTTAAGTAATGTCAATATTAATACAAGATTTGCTTATTTTATACTATTATTTATTATTCAAAATAAAATTAAATAAATAAAAGATATATAATCATAATTAACAAAAAAATGTACATTTGAATTATATATTTTTTGAGGATCAAAGACTTCACCTTTTCAATTATAAAGAATAATAGTTAGTACTTAGTTCTATAGAATAACATAAAAAAGAAGAGAAGTTATACTATTTTTAGTGATATTATGAATTTTTAGGGAATACAAATTAGAAGCTTAACTCATTTAGCTAATTCATATTTTACTCATATTTTTATGGGTTAAATATGAATATTAACCCATATTTTACTCATGTAAAAAATCACCCAACCCGTTAAAATATAAACGAATTAGGCAGATCACCAAAATACAGGTTCATTTTACCAGCACTATTCATAATATCAAGCTAATTTTAATACAATATTCATTCTACCTAGTAAATTGTTCACATATTTTCCTTTACTAAATTATAAAACTTGTGATTTTTAATTATTTACCAACTTTGTTGGACGAGCTAGCAAAATTTAGTATTATTTTTCGTTTAACTTATTTTGTTAAATTTTTCATGAGTTGTGCATATTAAAAGGACAAAACTTGTTATTATATTTTAATTACTTTAATTTAAAGTTAATATTATATCAATTTTATATCTTTGATATGGTTACATGACTCAATAGAGAAAGAAAAAAATGCAAAGAAACCATTGTTTTCAATAAAGAAAAGAGACAAAATAAAAATATTGGACCCATACAAAAGATTTTCATAGTATTTTAATCATCAAGGCATCCACTCTAATTGGTAAGGCTAAATATGATATTTTTTTAAAAAAATAAAAGGTTTGGGTCCATAAATCTATTCTTTGAGAAAATGCTTTGTGTGAAATGAGAGAAAAGAACCAAATTAGGGGCGAGCTATAGTAGTGTCAGAGTGTTTAGTTAGATATTCTTCATCACAAGATTATATTAAAAGTTACACGATATCTATATTCAATAACTATGACGTGAAGTGAGCAATAGCTCGATGACCATTAGGTGCAGAAGTATGCAGGGCATGCAAGATCGAATTGCTTATAGAGTTTATCTTTTTTAAATATATATATATTATTAAAAAATTTGACCATCCTTCATAAAATATTTGACGACACTGACACAAATTCAATCGAATCAACCTATTTGACACCCCTACTTTGCCCTATCCATCCACGTATGAGCACTTATTTATTAATTCGACATATTTTGATCTGCTCAAATTCAACCTACATCGTCTATTTAACGCCCTTACTCTGGCCTCTCCGTCCACGTCCACCTTTTCCAAATTTATCGGTGAAACAGAATTTTCATAAAAGGAGTTGAAAATATGAAGTAAATAAAAGAAGTCGTCAAATAAGATTCAACATCTATTATATATGCATAAATAGAATTATAACAATATATAAATAATATGATTTTCCACAAAAAAAATAAATCGACTGAATACCTCGACCCTACCTGATTCCACCCCGTCCAAACCTTGCCTCACCAAATATACATACCCACCTAAATTAAAAAATCACCTAAAACACATACATTATTGTGTATTTACGTTAACTCACGTCATTCCATCGTGTGATATAGTTGAAATGATGATGATAGCTCTTGTACTTATTCATAACAAAAATTACATTAATTAATTAAGAAAATTGTTTATTAATTAATCTAAATGAAACTACTAATAATCTATTTTATATATATATATATATATATATATAATACATATCACTATCTATCTATTTGATTTAATTAATTAACCACCAACTAATTGTATTATTCCGTCCTAATCTACCAACTAATCATTATTCTTCATATGAAATATAAACAGGTAAAGGATAAGAATGAATTAAATATAGAAGGTGAAATGTCTCTATTCAAATATCAAGTCAAATATAAAACCTTATAATATATAATAATAACCTAACATAGGTGGTTGTAGTAACAAATCAGATCATTGTCCCAACGCCATGATTAGATGCTTCCCGTTTTAATTTGTTTGTCGTTTTTAAACGAAAAAAATAAAAAAAAATTTAAATTTTATAGTCTTAAATTAAAAATATATAAATCTTATAAGTATGTCATGTCGAAACATAAAATTAAAAATTATCATAAAAAAAAAAGACGAAACAAATTGAAACGGAAAAATATCACATCAACAAGAGGAATCGAAAGAAAAAAAAGTACGACAAAATTGAGGATGTTTTAAAAATAAATTACTCTTCGGTTTCATTTTATTTGGAGATAATACCATTTGAAGAGTTAAATTATTTTTTATTGAGAAAAAAGGATAAATATACCTTCAAACTATTGTAAATGATGAGCAGATACCTCCGTCATATTTTTTAAACATTGGTGCTCATGTCGTCCAAAATTAAAAGCATATATGCCCTTCACTCTAATAAAATACTAAATAGGGACACGTGGCACATGCAATCTTATCCGTCGATCCGATATTTAATAAATATCATGTCGGTGGATAAGATTATGACATATATATATATATTCGTTAGTATAAAAGGTATACATACTCTAATTTTTGAATGACAAAGTCTTCAATATCTCAAAAGTATGATGCAGGATATTTAGTTCGAGGATATATTTATCTTTTTTTATTCGACGATAGTTTTCTCAATTTTTTTAGGACAATTGTTTTGAATTATTGACTATATATATATATATATAGTACTATGTGTGTATGTATTTTATTTAAAATAGTAAATTCTATTTTAAAGAGTTTATGCTTGCAGTCTTACTTAAACAAAAACATTATTGACTCGCATATTTTAAATTTGATTATATAAATTGAGACAGATAAATTAGTTGAATTTGTTAAAGAAGTATGTGGAAACTACGAGCATCCCACGTGATTAACAAATAATTAAGGAGCTTGATGAACCTTAGATTATTTTGAGGTGGTTTTAAGATTTTAAGTAGACATTTAATTTGGACATTTAAAGAATTATCATTTTTCCAAAGAATAATATATGTCAAAAAGTTGAAAAAAAAATTAAAAAGTCGAATTAAGTCTAAATATGTTAATTATCTATTTATTCTGAAAATAATATAATTTTGTAAGTGAAAAACAAAAAAAAAATCACTTGACAAAGTTCCAAAAAATCAGTCAAATGGGACAACCATATGTTGTTTCCATTTTTTTAAAAAAAATTAAGAAACGGAAAATAATTGCATGAACAAATTTAAATAGGTTACTGATTGAAATAAATTATTTATGTATATTAAGAAAAAATTTAAAATTTCAATGTAAAATATGAAATTAAAATTATTAATTTTACTAAACTCATAATCAGATATACGCATAACTAACTACAACCAACATGGATCAAATAAGAATTAAGTTGCCGGTACATTAAAAAGGTTTGACAAGAAAATTTAATTTGTACTTAGCTAAATATATTAATTATTTGTTAATCATGCATGTGTACTTGGTTATATCATTATTTAACAACATAAAATAAGGAATATGAGGGAATAAAAATATATTATTTGCATGAACATTATAAGCAAAATGAGTTGTCATTTTTGTTTGTTCAAATTGAGGATATAAAAATATTTTAAAGTTCAAAAAGTTTGACAATTAAATCAAATTAAATGGTCAACATATATTATATAGGCAATTAGTTGCAATTTGTAGACTTTACTTAGACCATCATGTTGAATTGGTTGGTCGATGGGGTTCCTTATTAAAAACATATTAAAATATATAACTTTATTTTAGTATATTTTATTTAAGGAAAAATGCATAAGTAATTTTCTAAAATTTCAGTTACACATTTATACTTAGGGCTGTTCATGGTTATGGTTAACAATCGAATCAAATTGCAATTCGAATCAAATCGATTAAAAAAATCGATATCAGGTTTAGTTTGATTAGGTTTGGTTTTTAAATTTTGAAAATCGATAGTATTTGGTTTGGTTTTGATTTTACCAAAAAATAAGTGCAAAAATAACCAAACTGAACCGATAGATTAGATATATAAATTTTATAATTATTTATATATCATTTATAAATAAATTAAAAATATTTTGTGAAATTTTAATTAACTTAAGGCTTTAACTTTACCATTTTTTCAAGCCTAACAGTTTAACCAAGGTATAACAATCTCAAATCCAAGTCCATCAAAATTCATTTTAGTCTTTACTTAATGTACTTCGCATAAAATAGTCACACTTTATCTTAAATAAATCACTTTGTTCGTGTAATGATAACTCTAATATTGCTTAATTGCTTGACTGAATCGAAATTAGTTTTTCTGTAGAGTGTTCATGTACTTGGTATTTGTGTCTATCGAGAAACGTATGTCCTCAAAAGAATTATTACTTTCAAACTGACTAAACCAGAAAAACCGAACCAAATCGACAATAACCAAAACCGATGGTTATTTTTTTCGTTTGGTTTGGTTTGGTTTTAGAAATTTAAAAAACCGACTAAATTGGTTTAGTTTTGGTTTTAATCAATATCCGATCCAAATCGAACCACGAACACCCCTACTTATACTATACTAAGGTCCTATTATCTGTTGAACTTATTTTATAGATAACTTTCTATCCCTTTTTGGTCTACGTGGCACTAACTTGAAAAAAATGTCAACACGTGCTGGGCCCACAAGATAATGTCACGTAGGCCAAGATTTCGAACATATATTGAGGGATACTTGTGCATTTTCTCTTTATTTAACAAATAAAATATGCATATAATTAACCTAATTAGTAACTTACTTGATTAGGTACTTAAATTTTTATCTTATTTGTGAGTCGAGTTAGATCTAAAAAATCAATTTATGAATTTGATATAAATGGACTATTTGAGTAAGAGCTAATAATTATTAACTCTGCTCCTCTAATTATGAGAATTTCGTTTGACACATTGTAATCCAAATATTTTTTTGGAAGCAAAAATAAATCAAAATAGTTATATGTCCAAATAGAATACCACGTGAAGATTTTAAGTTCTTTCTTAGTAAATCTAATAAATATTTAAAATTAAAAATTTAAATATTTAAAAATAATTATAGAAGTGTTATAAAATAGTAACTTTTTCAGTGTCAATATGATTAAAAGAATATATTTTTTAATATTATATAAAGTAAATATGATTTGAATCTCAAAAAATAAAAAAAAATTAAAAACTGAAAAAGAGAATGTAAGAAATTTTTTTTTTCTATTTGGAGGTTGAGTTTACAAAACATTTAGGTGTATAATTATTTACTTAAAATAATAATAATATGGCAATTCTAGAAACAACACTGACCCAAGCAATTATAAACACATTTTTAGGTAATCTATATCTATTATTATAGTAAAGTCCTAATTATAGATGGGACATGAGAGCATATAAAGATAATAAAATTAATCAAAAACTAACAACCAATTAATCATACATTATCTCATCCTCTAATTTATTCGGGTCAAATTTAAATCATTTCATGGTAGGCCACAAGAGCCAACTTTTTGTTGCATGATTATAACCTAATTAACTAATTATCATGGCAATTATACTAAAGAATAGGAAAAATTAGTTTTTTAATTAGTGCCATATGTACGTATTAGCATGATATGTATAGTGAAATTATTCGTTTTTCTTACGTGCAATTCAAGCTAATTTTACGTACATCGATATCAATAATATGTTTTTACTTAAGTTATTTTTTTTTATCAAATTTAATATATATTCTATTCAAATTCTACTGATAAAATTACGATGTAATAAATGTAGCTTACAAAAATAAATAATATTAATAAATATCAATACAAATCCTAGTGATAAAATTACAATGTAATAAATGTAGCTTACAAAAATAAAAAGTAATAATAAATATCAATACTAAAATCCTTTACCACCTGAAATTATATCTTAGTAATCATATGATTGGTGAAGAATCATATGTCTCATCATTTTAATCACTCTTTATAACTTTACAACTATTAATGATTAATTAACTCAAACACTTTTAAAAAGTATACATTTTTTTTTAAAAAAAAAGAAGATAGCAAGCCTATAATATATATAAATTATTTTAATATGAAGGTGACTCGTTAATATTTAATTAATTGGGAGAACAACCAAATGTGATTGGGTAAAAATAAAAAGAAAAAGTAAACTAACTTTAGCATTATAGTAAATTTTATGGTGCCTTAAAAAGTAGGAAAATAATTGCATTTACCATAAACTAGGAACTGTTTTTTTACTATTGAGGCATATATTACTTTTTTCGTTCAGTATTCTATATTTGTAATTAGATTTGATTAAATTTAAATTTATATTGAAAAGTTTTATATTTAGAGTAAAATACTCTGTTATAAAAACCGTTACATATCTAAGTGGGACTCAAATTCAAAATTTCTAGTTAATTATGAAAGAATATTTATTACTCCTTCCCGATCATTCCAAGATTATCATAAAATTGAAAGATAAATCATATCTAATGGTCCCTTTGAAGATTTTCTTCTTTATTCCGTCTGATTATGATAGAGTGTACGCAAGTCTTATCAATATCTTACAGTAAAGACTGTTTTCAAAAGACTTCGGTTCAAGCAAACTCAAATAAAAGAAGAAGAAAACAATAGAGGAAACATAACAATCAATAACAAAAGAAAAGCAATAATAACAATAAAGTAGTATGTCAGCATACAATAAACAAATATATGGCAATAACTACAAGGATATGACTAGTACTTTTACGATAAACACTAAACCTTCGCAAGGCAAGACAACACTCATGAGTTCCTACTAACTTTCTATCCTACCACACAGCTCCAAATCTTCCTTTCTAAAGTATTGTCATCAGTAATATAAAGTTGTGTCGCATCACTACAACAAAAATGACCATTAGCGCCATTTAATTCTTAATTGTCGCTAAATATGTATTTTCAGCGGCAATTGTCACTCTTTACATATGTCCCTAAAGCCTTTAGCGACATTGGTTCTAATGACACTTAACTAATACCGATAAAGACGTTAACACTCTTTATTAATGTCAATATTCAATGCCGCTAAAAATTGTTTTTTATTGTAGTGCATGCACATGCATCTCCTTATTGGAGCGTAGATGCACCTCCCATGCACATGTCAAATCATCTCCGTACCGCTTCTAGTTCGTCATAAAACCACTTCACCTTCTCTGGGATAACCCTGCTACTGATCTTGTCACTCTTAGTATGCCCACACATGCATATCTTCTAAACATGTCATGAGATTCCAACTTCATACCACAACCTCATTCAGTGCGCCAAATTCGTGATATTTCCCCCTTTTTTTTTTAATTTTAGAAGGAAAAAAAATCATGAAAGGACACCAAACGTGGGTGTGTTAGCCATGAGCCAAACAAAAGAAGATTAAAAATTTAATATGGGGTGTAAAGTGTAATTCATTAAAACTTTTGGCCTTGAAGTGTACTTCTTAACCAGCTGGATCACTTCTGGATTGCTATGAGGTACATAATATCCTAATTACTCACGCGCTTTAGTGGTACGTGAAGGTGAAGCTCTTATAAATGTGGGGCTAAACAGTAACCGAATTTAAGAAGAGGGGCCAAACTGCAAAATTATTTGTCATTTTCTAAATTTTATGTTTTTTTTTTCACGTTGGAAATTGGATAAGTCACATGGTTTATAAGTTTATAAACAGTAATTTTTCTAATAAAAAAAGTCATTTTATATTTGTTGCTTGCATTAAAATATGATTTAATAAATCTTTATCGAATAGAGTTTTTTTTTCTTTTTTGGAGAAAATGTTTCTGGCGTAAAATTTGTATTTGAAATCTTTAATTAAAAGACTAATTATATTTTTTATGATAAATTTATTATATCGGCTCAAAAAAAAAGGTATTTAAAATTTGATAGAGATATCTCTTCGCTCTAAATTTCTATCATCACCAATTTTCTCCTATTATTTCGTACCTTTTTAGAATTAAATTAGCTTATCCTCTAAAATAAGTATAGAAAAAATGTGAAAAATAATTCTTGGATAATAATTTCTATATTATCAAATCAATATATTAAATGATGAAATTAAAAATTATTTTTTAAGAGTGCACTTATAAAATTACGTAAAATAAATATGTGAGACAAACTTTTGTGTCGCAAGACTCTTGTTGTATGCTTAAGATGCATTCAACAATCGACCATTCACAAGATTAGTCATATATGCTTATGAAATCGGGAGCAATTGACCTCTTAGATTCAAATTTTACAACTGTATGCTTTTAATATCGATCTCTATTTGATATACGTTGCAATATAAACAAATTCATTTTATTTTAAACTTTGTTCCTAATCAAATATGTTTTTTTACACAATTTGAGACAAAAAAATAAGTAATTTCTTTTTATATATCTAAATTCCAATGTACTAGACTACTACCCAATAATTTTTTTAAAAAATAACCAAAAAAATAAGAGAGACCTAATATCACATATTCTCCACTAAGATAAAATAGAGTTTTTGATGTATATATGAAAAGAGACCTAATATTATCACAAATTCTCCACTAAAATAAAGTGAGTTTTGATGGACCTCTCAAAACTTTTCATGTCTTGACTTTTGTTAAATCTTCATTAATTATATTATTTATTATTGAGGTTTAATTTATATACATAATAATTTAATGAATTTTTCACTTATCAAATTATTCAAAGGTTAAAATATCCACAAGGAACACTATAAAATAGTAGTTACAAATTTATCTATAAATTTGTAGTATTGAAATAACTCCTTAGGACTAGTATTTATGTACTTTTTTTTGAGTTTTTATTTGATGTTTGATATTTATATTGAAGTCCAATTAACTCTGAATTCGCGTCGAAAATTTTTATATATTCGAATTCGAGATCTCTTTTGATGAAAGAGTACTATTTATCACTGGATCATAACTTAATTATAAATAATTTTTTTAAAAAAACTTAAAAAACTAATAAATTTGGTCAAATTTCTACAATAAAAAAATAAGAAAATATCTCCAAAATATAAAAAGGAAATGTAACGGCTAAGATATAGAATAAAAAATATCCTACTAAAATCTAATCCTTGTTGCACATACACCATGGAAGATGAATAAATTATATTACTAGTAAACAAAATAGATGAATATTTAATGCAGGCATTCCACATTCCCATAAAATATTAAATCTAACAAGGCATAAATTTTTAAATCGCAACGAATTTTTTTGATAATTAGTATGAAAATTTATAGAAAAATAAATTTTTTGTGAATTTTTATATTAATCTCTGGGGAAATTTCTATATAATTAATGACTTTTTTGTAGTGCAGTAATTTTAGATTGAGTTATATTGCATCTTGATAACCAAATGATTTATCATATTGCGATAAAATGGTAAAATATTTTTCTTTTTTTTTTATAAACAATGCGTAATCATATTAGTTAGTGTTTAACAATATATTTTGAATTAGATTTCAAAATTTAATCTGTTACTATTTAATTGATCACGAAATTTGACTTCAAACATTTTTAAAATTTTAAAAATCGATTTGTTCACTAACCAGTTTTTTAATTAAAAAAATTTCATCAAATTCTAAAAAATACTTTTCAACTTCCAACCTAAAAAATTTAAATTTCAAGTTTCAACTTCAAAATTTATGATCCAATAGAAACTTAATTACATCCTAACACTTTGTTTAAGTGTTTGTTATATATTGTTTTATAACTCGACATATTATATTTTACTACCTTCGTCTCTAATTATTTGTCCACTTTTTCTTTTATAGTTGATTCTAATTTATTTGTCCATTTTGATAAATCACGAACGGACAATTTTTTTACCTATTATATCCACAATTAAATGACTAATTATTTTGAAAAATGTAGATTTTTTCATCCACTTCATAATTAATAGGGTAAAATGATAAACTCACCATGTCATTAATTATTTTCTTAATATGTGTGTCAATTCAAAAGTGGACAAGTAAAAAGGGACAGAGGAAGTATTATGTTAATGAATACAACGTTTACGTTATATCGTTCTTCATCGTTAAATAATATCACATGTTTATAATTTAAATGATAAATCTTAAAAAAATTGTAGGATATAAAATAAAACTACTATGAAAAAATAGAACAAATAATAAAATGAGTAGACTAAAAAATAAGTAGGAAAAAAAGAGAGAAGAAAATACTAAGTATCAATGTAATAATTACACTAAATCAATCGTTACATAAAATGAATCTTTTCATTACTATCTAATCATAGTTTTAGCCGACACGATACAATAGAATTTATAGAAAAAATAGTAAAATGTAAAGATTAAAAAATAAGTAAGAAAAAATGAGAAAAAAATATTAAGATAACGACGTTAATTACATCAAATAATCGTTACACAAAATGAATCTTTTCATCATTATCTAATCATAGTTTTAACCGACATGATATAATATAATTTAAATTAATATCAAAATAAATATGATATTTAAACTATATAATACAATATGACGAATAACAACCATCGAAATAAAATGTAATACGAATATCGAACACACATAAAAAAAATCAAAGAAATATATAATTTAGAATAGAATAGTAGTAGTAACAAATACAGAGCATTTCAAGCTGTTGAAGCAATCACTGCTCACTCCCTCCTTCTTCCACAGAGAGAGAACCAACCACCATTGAAACCCGAGCTAAATGCCCATAGATCCGTTTACATTGCTTGTAATTTGACCCGACCCATTAACCCAAATACCCTCATTCACTCTTCTTCTTCCTCACTACTCTCCATTTCTCACTTTTGTTTAGAAACAGAGTAAAAGAATCAGTTTTTCTCTTTTGTTGCTGTTGTTTATTGTCCTTTTAGTACTTTCCTTCGTACCCACTTCTTCTAAATTCTACTTTTTGTTTCAGTTCTTGAAGTAAAAGGCAAAAAAGTAGCAAAAAACAACAAAAACTAAGTGTAAAGTTGTAGTCTTTGTAGTTGGTACTCTAGTGGGTGTGGTGAGAATTGAGGTTCTTGGTGTTTGGGAACTTCAGATCTGATGGGAAGAACAAGTGTTGCTGATGATTTCATGGTCATTTCTTTTACTGACGTTGACTTCAAGGAGTGAAGAGAAAAGTATAAACTAGTCTTTTTTTGAAGCTTTGAGGGACAAATTCTTTAAAAGGGTACTGATATAATCATTCAACAATAGTAAAAATGATGGCTTTTGGAAGTCCTACGAGTAATGCTCATAGTACAAGCTCTACTTGCCACTCTTTACTTAGAGAACTGCAGGTCTCTTTTCTTTCTCCTCTTACTCTCTGTTTTACTACTTTTTACTGTACATGGTTTCTTGAAATCCATTTGATTAAATGTTCTGTCTGTGGGGAATTTAGTTACTTGTATATAGTTCTTGAATTTTTGTTTTTTTCTTGGTGCTTATGAAAAAGGGTGTTTTGTTTTTCTTGGTTTTGTTCTCTTCATTTTTTTGTTTTTTAGGAAAAAGATGGAGACTTTTACTTGATTTGAGGTGGGGCTTTGGTTAGTATGGTGAAATGCTTCTTTAAGCATAGAGACTATTTATTGTGCAGTTTATTTATGGCTTGGTAGTTATAACTTATAATGTCTGTTCAATTAAGTTGAAGTAGTTGTTTCTGCTGTTGGGTTTTTAAGTTAGTTGAAGTCTAATTAATGGTTTATGTAAAATAACTGTTTGTTTTTGGATTATGAAATCCAAGTTTGCTTATATGATTTAGTCTGGGATTTCCTTTGTTCTTGTCTTTCTCATGGCTTCAACAAATGCTTGATTCAAGTTTGATTTTGTAGTTGGAATTTTACAACCATTAGTGAAAAAGATAACATTTTGTGTCCAAGATTTCCTGTAGTTCCTGTATAGAATTACTGGGTGAATATGATGGGAGTTCCTATAGGGATTTCTGGCTTCTGGGTGATTAAGTTGGCACCTGGGAGGGAATAATAGTAGTTAGTTTTTGCTGTTTCTCATGTATGTGAGAGACTGCAGTATTGGTCCCTGATTTTTGTAATGTGTATTGAGTCTGGTTGGTGGTGATGTCCAGCAAATATGGACTGATATTGGAGAGAGTGAAGTTGATAAAGACCGTATGCTGTTGGAGCTGGAAAGAGAGTGTATGGAAGTCTATCGTAGAAAAGTTGAAGAAGCTGCCAATGCAAAATCACGTCTTCATCAGTCTGTTGCAGCTAAAGAAGCTGAGCTTGCAACCTTAATGGCTGCTCTTGGTGAACACAACATTAATTCACCGGTAAGGAACACTTCCCTACATGTGGAAACTTTTATCATAGTTAATGATTTATCTTTGAAAGTCCTCTACTCCCCCTTGTTTATATTTTTCCTTTCATATGGTTACTAGTACTGCGTCCCCTTTTTGGTGAAATGGCACTTCTTTGATCACACAGACCAAAAAACTATTAATTGATTGCTTTCCTGGAGCCTTAGCAATGCCTCAACTCGCGCAAAGTGGGTATTTTGATGTTATTGTTACTTTTCCCCCAAGGCTTACAGCTTAGAGGTTCTTCTAGGATGTACTGTTGTATCATATCTTAAGCAACTAGCGTGATTCCTGTTATCTTCCAAATAACAGGAATCTCACAAATGGAAGACAGAACTGTCAAGTTCTCTTGGAATAGAAATATATGGATGATCCATCTCATGAATTCTATATTTCATGTGCTCATGATTTATTAGTGTAGCAAGGTGAACTTCATAGATAGTTAATATTTAAAGAATTGAAAGTTTCATATTGTGCTAAAGATATGGAGAAGGAGTATAGTGATCTAGTTGTTTCATTTTTCTTGGATTTGGGGGATCGTGTGGAGTGGCTAATTTAAGAGGTACTCTTGTTGTTTGGACGAATGATTGCTCATATTGTCTAACCCTGTAAAGTCTCCAATTGCAACATTGAGTATCTTCAACATCTAATCTTTTTAGTTGTTTCTGCCTAGAAGATTTACCCTGCGATGTTTGCTCATCTGCTCATCAAATTAAGTTTCGAGCACAGTTTACTGCTTTGTTTCGTATTTGGAAAGAAAGCATATGCACTAATCATCTCTTGAATTTTTGGTGTAATGTGAAGTTTGTCTATGATGTATATGTAATTGTGAGTTCATAGACTCCCTGAAAATTCAAGGGAATCAGTATTGTTTTTGCAACACGTATATTGAGCACTTGGTGCAACTAATTAAGTATAAATAAAGGAACAACATTTTTGGCCTATTACAGAAAAAGAGAAGGGGTTAGTTTTGGTTTGATTTCAAAGTGAAGACAAGGCTTTGTTTTTCTTCGTTTTCTAAAACCAGAACTGTTCAGGAACCAAACAACTTCAGTTTTGGTTTTTGAAAATTTTTTTTGGAATCTTTTTGAACAACCTATCCATATTTTCGCTTGTTAATTTTGCTTTTCTGGTCACAACAGATACAGTCAGAGAAGATGTCAGCTTCATTGAAGGAGCAGCTTGGGTTAATCATGCCTCTTGTTGATGATTTAAAAGCAAAGAAAGATGAGAGAGTTAAGCAGTTTGCAGATATAAAGACGCAAATTGAGAAAATAACTAGTGAGATTTCAGGGTCTTGTAATATTGTCAATTCCCTTAGCACCTTAAACTTGGAAGAACATGACTTGTCGACAAGAAAGCTCTCTGAATGCCAATCCCATCTACGTGCTCTTCAAAAGGAGAAGGTATGTGTGGACAAAGTTGTATTTCAATTGTATCTTGTTTTTTAGTTACTTTTCTCTTCTTTTCAATTTTTATGCTTTTCCTAATTTGTCAGTCTCCAAAGAATGACAGTTTTCTCTATTTAGTGATAATTTAACTTTAAACTTCTCATTTTCCCTTAATGAGATGATTTAATTATGGCCACCCAAATATGTATGACTTGTTTTAGACCACGAGTTCCAAAGGTCCTCCTTTCATTCTTTAAACTGGTGTCCCAGTTCAACACCATCACATAAATTGAGATGGAGGGGGTAATATTTTTAAATAATGCAATAACGATTTTCTTTACTGCTGAAGCATCTTTGAAACATTGTGAGAGACAGGTTTCTTTAAGTTATCTTCTTTGCTAGTGTTTACTGGTTTCCCTGGTGGTTATGTATAGATGTTTGTGTATCATTATTCTTGTGATATATACAATTCTGTAAGTTGCCTTGTCAACTTGGTCCATGGATGTAGCTTAGTTCCCATTTCTCTTCTATCGCATTAGTCCACTTCTATAGGATCCAGTTCATCTACAGCACTCTTAAAAGCTATACAGTATATAACTGAAAATCCTTTTTTGCGTTTATGTGGTTCAGCATGGCATTCTTAATCATCATGAATGGTGCATTTTTAGTTTATCATAAGACGCCTGTCTTTCTTTTAGAAAATTGAATAATGATGATTGCTTCTGCATGCAGTCTGTGCGTGTCCAAAGAGTTCTGGACAGTGTGAATGAGGTTCATACATTGTGCGGTGTTCTTGGGCTGGATTTTGGTGAAACTGTAAGCAATGTGCATCCTAGCTTGCACGAGACAAGCATGGGACAGTACACAAACATCAGTGACAGTACATTGGAAGGTCTAGACCAGGCTATCCTTAAACTGAAAACAGAAAGAAAAGTTCGATATCAGAAGGTATTATTTTCCTAGATATGGATGGTACTGTCTTTTCTTTATTTGCTATCTAATCTCATCAATAATGCAGCTAAAGGACGTGGCGGGATCTCTGTTTGAGCTTTGGAAGTTGATGGATACAACGAGAGAAGAAAGGTGTAAGTTATCAAGGATCATTTCCTTTCTTGACATTTCTGAATCAAAGGTTGTTGAACCAGGTGCACTTACATTGGAGGTTATTCAACAGGTGTGCAAACACTTTTTACCTCTTAATTTTTCCCTATTTCTTGGTCTATTCTTTTTTCCCCTTTATTTCATTTCCGCATACAGTTTCGTGGGCTTATTTTTCCAAATTGTAATCATTAATAGTTCCTATATATATATATTTGCAGAAAGATTTGATGTTATTTTTGACGTTGCTAGGTATCAGCAGAAGTTGGGAGGCTTACCAAGTTGAAAGCAAGCAGAATGAAAGAGTTGGTGATGAAAAGGAGGGCAGAACTGGAGGATTTGTGCTGTAGAACCCATATACAACCTGATTCAAGTACTGCTGCTGATAAATCCAGTGCAATGATTGACTCTGGTAAGACATCTGACTTGGATTCGTTAAATGCTTTGTTCATCTGAGATTCAATGCAGAGAAATGAGCTCAATCTCCATTTGAAGGTCTTGTGGATCCTTGTGAACTCCTGGCAAATATTGAAGCACAAATAAACAAAGTAAAGGATGAAGCTTTAAGCCGAAAAGAAATTATGGATAAAATAGAGCGGTGGCTTTCATCATGTGATGAGGAAAACTGGCTTGAAGATTATAACCTGGTAAGTAAAAACTACTTCCATTCGATTTCCTGTAGCTAATCTCCGTTTCGTACTAACTAACGCTTCTAGTAACTTTAGTTTCTATTGTTGACAAAAACTTTACATCAGCTATAGTTTGATTAGTTTTATATTGTCAGGATCATACACGTTACAGCGGTGGAAGAGGTGCTCATATAAATCTAAAGCGAGCAGAACGAGCAAGAATTACAGTGACTAAGATTCCAGGTATTCTACTCTAGCTTTGTCAGTGGTGTCATTTAAGCTTGAATCATTGACACAAAGTGTACTCAAAGGATTTTATGCTCAGGTATGGTTGACAGTTTGATTAGCCGGACACTAGCTTGGGAAAATGAGAATCAGAAGTTGTTTCTGTACGATGGGGTGAGTTCTTTTGCAGATAAGAAACTTCAGATTTTTTCCTTGTTTCTGCTGTTGGTCAAGTGGATTTGGCTGTACTTGTAGGTGAGATTGGTGTCAATATTGGAGGATTACAAAGTGAGTCGACATCAGAAAGAAGAGGATAAGAAACGTGCGCGGGTACTGTCATTACCCTTATTTACTAATAAATGCTGAATTGTTATATGAGACATGTATCTAATGGAATGCACGATATCTAAATATTAACTGGAATTCTTATGTTGTATAATAACAAAATACTACTTTTTGATCTGTCCTTGTACTAAATGGGTGCTTCAATTGAGTCTAATAGATGAGAGAATGATATTAAGTATGGAGCATCTTAGTCCATATGATTTACAAGTAATGATTTGAAAATATATGTTTATCTTTTCTTTTACACAGGATCAGAAGAAACTCCAAGATATGCTGCTGGCAGAGAAGGAATCTATATATGGTTCTAGACCTAGTCCAAGAAGAAGCAGCAGCTTTAGGAAGACGAACGGATTCCATACAAATGGAAACGGGTCAGTCACCCCCTCACCACGCCGAAACTCAGTTGGTTGTGCAACTCCAGAGCTTCAAACACCCCGTTCTTACTCTGGGCGGCAGAATACCTATTTCAAGGAAATGAGAAGACTATCTACTGTCCCTCTCAACTTTGTGGCTATGGCAAAGGAAGATACCATGTCATTTTCTTCAATTGGCGGTTCTGAGCCAGAATCTCCACCTCAAGGCTGAATTCACAGTTGGTAAGCTGCTGCATTTCTTTTTACTCTGGAAATTTTATCATGTAAAATTCTGCTATCGCACTTTGGGAGGACTTCAAGATCATCTTTTGAGATGTTTGTAGATAAAAAGCACTTGTGTAGGTTCTTTTGCTCTCTCTAATTTCCCCTCAATTACCATCACGAATCCCTTCTTGTAGACAACCTGGTTTTAAGTGTAGAAGAGCGTAGAAACGGCTCCATCATCTACTAGTTTTGAACTGTATGCCATTGGCCCTCAGGATGTTGTTTTTCGTTCCCCTTTTTGATTATGCCATAATATCATTTCAAGTGTGAACTACATACAAGCTCAAGAAGCTTTATGTTTCGTGTTACACTTGAATGTCTTATTTCAACCTATATCAGTTGCATCTCACCATGTTTATGTCTTTGCAGGGAGATGATCACATAATCCAAGGCCACATATAACCTCATAATTTGTGAATAGTGAAGGGGAGTGTACACTACTGTAATGCTGTTAGGCTGTTCTAGGCACTTGGTGACTTTTTTGTTAGTGACTTTTGCTGGTTACTATAGATATTGTTTGTGGATATAATAGTGACTTTAAAGTTCTCTGTTTAAATAGATGTTTACTGATCAATATGTACCTTGAGCTTCTTTTTTTGTTGTTGGTGATTTGCATGTACATATAGTGGAATGTTATTGCTATGAATTTATTAGGAATTCATAGGACCTCTAATATTTCTAGCTCCCAATAAAGTTTGTAACATTCAAATGCTCAACTATCATTTCTACTCATATTTGTTTGGGTGAAATTGTATTCTCTCAAGTGTTGGGATCATTGTTTTCCCACTCTAAAAAGGAACCATCTCGATTATCATATTATTTTGATGTTTATGAATGTTTTATGTAGTTTTATAACAATAATAACATATCTAGTGTGATTTCACGAGAAAAGTTTATAAAGATTGCGTTTGCTTCATCCAAAATTTCAATTTATATAGAAATAAGTTAGACTGTTTCTGATAGACTCTCGACGATAAAAAAAAATCCAAATCAAACTGTACAAGTAATCAAATAGTGCAATTTGTGTAATTTTGGCTTATAAATGGGATAAAATAAAATCTCAAGGTCCGGGTACCCAACCATGGTGACCCGGCATCGGATATTCAATAAATACCTGATCGCCGGCGTCATTGCCGGCGGCGGAGTTACTTTCCAAACCCTAACTCCTAACTCATTCCTTTCTTCCACTGGTTCCCCTTTCATCAACGGCGTTGTTCGGTCCTCCCGAGCTCTCTTCACCATAACTTCCACTGTCATCGACTACAAGTTCTCACTGTACGGACTCAATCCTCACGCCGACGACTATCGCCTCACTCTCTCCGAACTGCATCTACGATCAGCGAAAAGAATTCTAACGATGTGTGAAGCAAATAAAGGTATTTACATCAAGGCAGGTCAGTTTGTTGCTGCCATTAGGCAAGTACCAAAAGAATACTCAACAACACTTTCTTCATTACAGGATCATGCTATTCCTTTTCAGTTTGAATCGATTAAACAAGTGTTAGTTAGTAATTTAGGTTTAAATTGTTTATCGGAGGTTTTTTTCTCCTTTGATGAGGTTCCGGTTGCTGCTGCATCTATTGCTCAAGTACACCATGCTGTTTTAGTAAAAGACCGTCAGGAAGTGGCGGTGAAGGTGCAGTATCCTGGACTGGAGTATCAAATGAAATTTGACCTTGTAACTATGTCTTTGTTATCGAAATTGGTTGGATGGATCTTCCCTGGATATAGGTTTCAATGGCTTGTAACTGAATTTGAAAAATCTATTGCATCTGAGCTTGATTTTATTGCAGAGGCTAAAAATTTGGAGAGGATTAGGGAAAATTTTAAGGATAATTCTATGGTTAGGGTTCCGAATGTGTTTTGGGATTTTACGACAAGGCAGGTTATGACAATGGAGTTTTGCAGAGGTCGTAAAGTCGATGACTTGGAGTTTCTGAAGGAAAGAGGAATTAGTGAAGTCAAGGTTGCGAAAACTTTGGCAGAAGTATTTGCAGAAATGATTTTTGTTCATGGTTTTCTTCATGGGGATTTACATCCTGGTAATATATTGGTTTCTCCTGAAGGGAAGAATGGATTTTCGTTAGTGTTGTTGGATTTCGGGATTTGTAAACAGTTGAATGAGGATTTCAGATTGAAGTATTGCGAGCTTTGGGAGGCTTTGGTAGTTAAGGACCCAGCCAAAATCCAGGAGATAGGAGAATATTTTGGTGTTGGGAAGTACTCGAGATACTTCCCTGTCATATTCACAGGAAGAACAATTGACAGTAAGTCCGCACTGGGCGAAGGAATGTCTGTTGAAGAAAAGAAGAACCTGAAGCAGGAACTGAAGTCACTTAAAATGGAGGATATATCTTCCTTCATGGAATCTCTGCCTACCGATTTTCTCACAGTATTGCGGACCGATGGGCTCCTAAGATCTCTGACGAGCAAGTTGGGTGCTCCCTTGAGAGTCAGGTTACTAGCATATGCTGAGTATGCACTTTATGGACTTTCGTTGAAGGCTGACTCTAAATCTGATTCTGCCATAGAAGTTGTGCTCTTTAGATTCAAGATTGGCCTCCGATACATCCAACTAAGACTCCTGTTTGGGATATTGGGGCTTGTTTCATGGCTAGAAAACATCAAACACACGTCAACTAGGAGGTTTAAAGATTTTCTTGCCTCAGCTGGTTTTCTGGTAAGGAACTTGTACTGTTCTTTATTGACCGCATAATTAAGTCTGGCCAGTTGTAATAGTGAAGAAATTGTCTCATCTACATTCACTCACCTCATAAGAAGCTTTCCTAAACAAATGTCTCTAGGTGGTACACTATAACTCTAGAGAGGAAAGTCTGTTTCTACTTTCTACTAACTCCATCCAATCATCTTTGAAGTGTTGTGTCATGCCTCATG
Source organism: Solanum pennellii (assembly GCF_001406875.1). Classification (NCBI taxonomy): domain Eukaryota; kingdom Viridiplantae; phylum Streptophyta; class Magnoliopsida; order Solanales; family Solanaceae; genus Solanum; species Solanum pennellii. Next base: position 2,107,334 of record NC_028640.1, read on the forward strand.
TTTAGTCTAAAACTAGACGAAAACCTGTAAAGTCAATTGCAATTTTATAGTAATCTTTTCTCCTCCAAAAGCTATTGGATCTTTTCTCTTAATGGCATCACATTCTATTATCTGCCAGCACAAGTTGGGATTGCCCTACATAAAAAAAATTGATTTCCCTTCGAGCATTTGTTAATGTTGTATCTTCTTGTTAGCGCAAATATATCGACATGATATTTACCAATTACAACAAGTATTTTTCAACAATATTTTGCCAATCTTTCACATTAGGAACTTGTGACCTTTTGTCTTATCTGCATTCAGTAGAACACAACTAGATTTCCGACTCTCACCACCATATGCTGTTTGTAGAATTTATATTTGCTGTGCTCGAGAATATATATTGGTCATTAAGCTCAAAATGGGGGTTGGTTTGATGACAATACCCAAGAATTATACCGAGGGAAAATAGGTAGAAAAGTGCTTATAAAGCACCATTTGATAGCTTATTATCGGAGTTATGAGGTTGTTGCTTTACATATACTGCTAGAGGCTGCCCGCTGCTGTAATGTAAACAGTTTTCACGAAAACTGATGATAAATAAGGCCATGGAAAAGCAATCTGGAAGTGTGCTTTGTCACAATCAGTAATCGCAGAAAGAGCAAGAACTACAGTGACTAAGTTCCAGGTATTATTCTCTAGCTTCTTCAATGATGTCATTTAATCCTGGATCATCGGCAGAAATGAAAGTCAATGGCTTTTTACGCTCAGTTATCTGTTTGATTGACAAGGCTCTAGCTTGGGACAATGAGAAACAGAAGTGTTTCTGTACGATGGAGGTGCGTTCTTTTGCAGCTGTGCTGCCATAGGAATGGGATGAATCACAGTTACACCATCTTCTGGCTCACAATGAGTGATGAAAAACGACCCATGAAAACCAAGAAAGTGTGGACGCGATCATCCCAACTGTGTTTGTCCTTGAAAACATGTCCAGGTGACTATTAAAACTCATTGAAGGTTGATGTACCTCCTATTTTCATCTTATTATAATTGGAAGAGAGGACCGTGCTTCTTAACGATTCGTCTAGTCCTGTACATGTGTAGCTATTTCGATGTAATTATGATGGTCTCTTCTTTCTCAGCATGTATATTAGTTCTAATGACAATGATACAATTGAAGACATCTAATTTTGATTTCTTAGAGAAGGATACTTTGTACTTTGTGACTATGATTTAGTTTAAGTCATATGCACATATAGCAATGAACTTTTATCACACCTGATGCAGTTTTTGAACTGAGAAATAACACAAATACTTTGAAAAATGAAGTCTATCCTGTGATATGCGCAATGAAAGAATCCAACTCTATTCGAGAAGCTCCCCCTTTCTCTGTCGACTGCCTTACAGCTTCTCTCAATTCTTCTGCTCTTTTTCTAATCACAATGCCTTCTTCTGATGCCATCAACTTCCTCGCGACATTCTCAATAGTAAATGCACTTACTACCTCCTCGAGTTTCTCCCATTCTCTAACAACCAGGCCTATTTTTTCAGTATTTCTGTCACGAAGAAACCATTTATGGGTTGATCACAATGCATAGGCCAAGCAGCTATAGGCACTCCATAGTTATATTCTCTATGCAAGAATTCCATCCACAATGACTCATGAACTCACCTGTAGACGAATGAGCCATGATTTCTGGTTGTGGTGCCCATTCTCTTACCACTAACCCGACCCCTTTTACTCTTCCCTCAAACCCTTCAGGCAACTCAACTCTCCTAGCTTCCTCAGTAAAGATATCTCCTCTATCGGCGTCTCTCAACACCCATATAAACCTCTGTTTATTCTGCTCTAATCCCATTGCGAGCTCCTTGATTTCCCTATCAGAAAAGGAAACTGTTGTTCCAAAAGATATATAAAGTACTGATCTCAGAAATTCTTCTTCATGTTGTATAGACATCCCACCAGATAAGCTTAGCCAATGGAATAAAGTGTAAACTGAAATGCAGTTAAATACATAGGATTCAACATTGGGCCAAGAAGAAACATCCTGAACATCATAGGACATTAAAGGGTCATGAACAACAATGACTCTGTCTTGCTTTTGATGAAATGTCGCGTAAGAAAGAAGCAATGGGCTCGCGAAGAAGCATAGAAGCATCCCATGATGGCTGAAGATGTGATGGGAATTTGGTCAAGGCATTAAACTCAGGTGATGGTGAGTCAAATTCAGGAGTTGGAAGGTCATGGAAGTAAACTCTGGCTATGTCTGAAGGATTTAAGGCGTTGGCTCGGATCCTAGCTTGACGATTATGTGTAGCGGAGCCAACATAGTAGACAGGAAGACCATAGGAGGAGATTAAACATGAAAGTTGGTGAAGTTGGTTAAGATGACCTTGAGCTGGAAATGGAATCATAACCATAATTACTTCATGGTTTGGTAAATTCTCACATCTATACATGGACGACGACAAACCGGAGTTTTGTACTTCTGTTGGATCCTCTTCAGGTTGAGTTTCTGTCATGGTAGAAGCAAGGCAACAAAATTTAAGTCTATGAGAATTGTTTAAAGAGAGAAGCATTGAAAACACGCTTAAAACTCAGCGTGAATCATTAGTTTTATTCCCGAGCTATTGACGGCCTTATAAACACACCCCATTACTTGACCAACTGAAATTAACTACATCCCTGATCTTGCGACATGAGTGAAATACACCACTAAATCCTCACCAAGTCAACACTTCTCTTGATTTTTTTACTAAGAACCCCTTGCTCCTACGAGAGTTTGAGACCACTTGCTATGTCATGTGGTAGAACGGGGTGTATCTTAACTTAGTTAGTCAAGTTAAGGATGTTTTTAAGACTATCAATAGTTCAAGGACCAAACTAATAATTTCCACCAAGTTCGAGAACGTTTTCAATACAGAAATCAATCGTAGATACGTAGCTTTCACCTTAATACAAGACAAAAGGACATATCATATGACCAAAAATTTGGATGTGAGGAAAGAAAAGTATGTGGTGCAGATTGCAGAAGTACTATTGTGACCACTCATCATAGTTTTGGAAGCTAGTAATAATAATTGATCTTCTAGATACTTTTTCATTTTTGTTTTCTCTTTTCAAGTGTTTTGTTTACTTTATATTTTTGTCTGTTTTTTAAAATGATCTTGTAATGCTCCAGGACTACATAATATCAGAAAACACTCAAGTCTGTCTAAAGGAGTATATATTTTTTTTGGAACAATTTGTTTCGATTCGATGTTTGATATTGATTTTGGAGATCATGAATAAAAAGTCTCACTTTGAAAGGTACAACACTTCATGCCAAAGGTGATCTCAGATTAATGTTCGAACCTCATGTCTCTAGTTAAGGATAGTAATTAAGTCAAAGAGTTTTTGGGAATATTTGAAGACATAACAAGTTTTTACTATTTGTTGGGAAAATCAGCTGTGATGAACTTTTCACTTCGATTTCTCAGATGTTCACTCAACTACTAAAGTACTAATAGTTATTATCATCGCGTAAGTCATTTTCTTTATCGAGAGACCAACAGAATCACACTGAAAATGGCTACAGCAAGACATTATACAAATAGAAGAACTATCTCTCTTGCCACGATGTAAAATAGTAAACGCGATCGAAATGATAACATAAACAAGTAACCAGCAATGTTCTTTGTTTTTCTGAATCAATATTCATTAGTTGTTGAGAGCTAGAAGATGAAGTCTATCTTGTGATATGCGCGATGAAAGAATCCAACTCTATTCGAGAAGCTCCCCCTTTCTCTGTGGACTGTCTTACAGCTTCTCCCAATTCTTCTGCTCTTTTTTCTAATCACATTGCCTTCTTCTGATGCCATCAACTTCCTCACGACGTCCTCAATAGTGGATGCATTCACCAGCTCCTCGCGTTTCTCCCACTCCCTCACAATCAGGCCTATTTTTAACACGTCCGTCACCAAGAAACCAGTCATTGGTTGATCAGAGTGCATAGGCCAAGCAGCTATAGGCACCCCCATAGTTATACTCTCTATACAAGAATTCCATCCACAATGACTCATGAACCCGCCTGTAGACGAATGAGCCAAGATTTCTGGTTGTGGTGCCCATTCTCTTACCACTAACCCGACCCCTTTTACTCTTTCCTCAAACCCTTCAGGCAACTCAACTCTCCTAGCTTCCTCAGTAAAGATATCTCCTCTATCCGCGTCCCTCAACACCCATATAAACCTCTGTTTGCTCTGCTCTAATCCCATCGCGAGCTCCTTGATTTCCCTATCAGAAAATGAAGTTGTTGTTCCAAAAGACACATAAAGTACTGATCTTGGAGGTTGTTTGTTAAGCCAATCCAAACATATATCCTCCCTATTCGAGATACGATCTATTTTAGTAGGCAAAAGTGGTCCAATTGCCCAATTTTTCTTGTTCTGATCACTTGCTACTTGTGCTAACAAATCAAGAAACTTACCTTCAATCACTTTGCTTGTATTATGTATATCACCTGATCTAATATCTAAATATGGACTCTGAGAAGCTCCGCGATCTCTGATTTTATCCGTCATAATTCCATCAAGGGAAGGTAACTTTTTAAGCAATTCCTCTTCAAGTTGAACAGACATTCCAACAGACAGACATATAATACAGTAGAAAGTGAACACAGAAATGCAATTAAATATATAGGATTCCGCGTTGTGCAAGGATGAAACGTCCTGAACGTTATAGGACATTAAAGAATCATGAACAACAACGACTCGTCTTGATTTTGAGGAAATATCGCGTAAGAAGGAAGCAATAGGCTCGCGAAGAAGCATACAAGCATCCCATGATGGCTCAAGATGTGATGGAAATTGCTCAATGCATTAGGATCAGGTGCAGGAGAGGTATAATCAGGTGTTGGGATTTCATGGAAATGAATTTTGGCTATGTCTGAAGGATTTAACGCGTTGGCTCGAACACGAGCTTGAAGATTATGTGTAGCTGAGCCAACATAATAGACTGGAAGATCATCATATGATGAGGTGATTAAACAAGCAAGTTGAAGAAGTTGATTAAGATGGCCTTGTCCTGGAAATGGAACCATGGCTATAGCCACTTCATCTTGTTTTAAATCGGAATTTCGTACTTCTATCTGATCCTCCATGTCTCCTGATTGAGCTTGTGTTACAAATGATTTATAAAAATCGAAATTTCGTACTTCTGTCTTAGAGATTTGAACTTGAAATTTTTTTGAAGTTGCTCTTGAAATGATTAATAATATTATATTTATGAAATATGAAATAAAAAAAACATTGACTTACACAATTTGTGTTGAAAATATTAGTAGGTTTTTTAATGTCTAAATCCATCTTTTTTATATCTATCATTACCAGCCACTCATCCCTCAATTATTGGTGGATTTAAATCTTATCATCAATCGTGATTTTCTTCGAAAAAAATAATGTTTTGTGTCATGTTGTTATAAAGTCAAGTCATTTTGTCCAAGTTATTATATACAAAAACATATAGTCAAACTTTTCTATAATACTATATTTTCTTATGAGATTGATTTTTCATGTTATATTACAGTACACGTTATATAAAATTATATCACTATAACAATCTTATTCATACTTATCTAAAATATTTTGTATATAAAATAAAATATAGTACAGTACTAGTTATGAAATTATATCAACAACATATTTCATATCAGGAAATCTTAATGATTGTATCAACAACAAACAACAAGAAATTCAGTGTAATTCTTCGATTGACCCTTGACGATAATCTGGACTTGGAACTGACAATGTGAACGAACTCATACAGGTACATGGAGTTAGATTCCATGTTAAACATGTCAAATTCCATTAATATAATTTTGAGAAAAATACTAAAGTATCCATCTCAATCAGCTACTACAATGGCTTAGCCAACTACAACCATCAGGCTAGGGTTCGATCCAACGCCTTAAATCCTCCGGACACAGCCAAGATCCCCTTGATTTGAGACACTTGTATGCTTCTTCGCGAGTCCATTGCTTCCTTCTTTTAGACTTTAGAGACATTTTGTCTAAAGCAAGACGAGTTTGTTGTCGTTCTAATGTCCTATAATGTTCAGGATATGACTTGTTTTCTTTTCACACAAGCAAACATTTCAAATATAAAAGGATGAATATAGATAAACCCTGCTACTACCATGACACAAGCTCAAGTAAGAGATCACAGGGAGGATACAACACAAGTACAAAACTCCGCTTCCATGTGTGTAGCGATGAGAAACAAGATGGAAGTAGCTATAGTTTATGGTTCCATTTCCAGCTCAAGGACATCTTAACCAACTTCTTCAACTTTCATGTTTAATCTCCTCCTATGGTCTTCCTGTCTACTATGTTGGCTCAGCTACACATAATCGTCAAGCTAGGATTCGAGCCAACGCCTTAAATCCTTCAGACATAGCCAAAGTCCATTTCCATGACATTCCAACTCCTGGATCTGCCTACTAAATTCGATCATATATCAAATAGGGAGAATATATGTTTGGATTGGCTTAACAAACAACCTCCAAGATCAGTACTTTATATATCTTTTGGAACAACAGTTTCCTTTTCTGATAGGGAAATAAAGGAGCTCGCGATGGGATTAGAGCAGAGTAAACAGAGGTTTATATGGGTGTTGAGAGACGCGGATAGAGGAGATATCGATAGAAAAGTTGAGTTGCATGAAGGATTTGAGGAAAGAGTAAATGGGGTCGGGTTAGTGGTAAGAGAATGGGCACCACAACCAGAAATATTGGCTCATTCGTCTACAGGCGGGTTCACGAATGTACTCTGATCAACCAAGAAACGGTTTCTTGGTGACGGAAATGTTGAAAATAGGACTGATTGTAAGAGAATGGGAGAAACGCGAGGAAGTAGTAAGTGCATCCACTATTGAGAATGTCGTGAGGAAGTTGATGGCATCAGAAGAAGGCGATGCGATTAGAAAAAGAGCAGAAGAATTGGGAGAAGTTGTAAGACAGTCCTATAGAGAAAGGGGGTACTTCTCAAATAGAGTTGGATTCTTTCATCGCGCATATCACAAGATAAATACTTGTTTGTGTTTTGTTTAACTAGAATTGAATCCACCAATTGTAGATGTATAATTAAGTACTTGTTTGTGTTTACTTTTGTACAATTTATAAGCATTTCAATAACAACCTTTATGGATGGTATATCATGCACAGGTACCCCTCAATCTATGCCCAAAATCTCTCCGTCCCATAATATATGTCGCCCTTTTTCAAAAATAGCTGGACCACAATATATGTCATTTTATAAAATTTATGCATGAATTACCATTTTTTGCCCATTATATCCTTGATAGATTAATTAATTAATCTTAAAAATGTATTTACTTTGACTAACCTAGGAAATCTACGAATAATTAATTTCATGGGGAGGGTACTTCATTCATTAATTAACTACTTTCTTTATTCACTGCTTATTCTATAAAATTTGATTTTGAAAAAAAAATATCAACAAAAATTAAAAATAAAAGATGAAAATGGAGGCTACAACCACATGAATAATTTCTAATGTAGTTAAACATGGACTAATGATCCTGATGACTCTTCGTTTACATTGTCATCATTTAAGTTTTCATCTGTTATTTATTGAAAAAGAAAAAAAATTATGAGATAAAATGGAGGTTACAAGTTACAACTACATGGATCATCTCTAATATTGTCATGTTTGTTTAAGAATTTATATATAAAAAACAGGTGGTTGACATTTTTGCGCATTTCGATATGAGATTAGGCTTGGTGGTATTCCAATGCGTCATCTGCTAACCCAAGATTGTTAATGACGATCAGAAGATTCAACTAAAAAAAAGAAAGCTGGAAGGGAGAAAGAAGATTTTTGAAGACTTCTAGAATTGCTTGGAAATGTCTTTGTTTTTTGATTTTTTTACAAATGACTATTCTAACATCTTTTACAATATCTAATACTCTAGACAATTTAGATTTTTCTCAAGTACAAATATCAAAGATGTTACTCTACAAAATTCTAAAAAGTTCTACGAAATATCTAAGATATCTTTTGTACCTCCAAAAAATTAACTTTAATTTTCACATCATGTATATATGTCGTAGTATTAACTTTATTCATGTAGTGTCTTGCTCTTCTATATATGTTACCAAATGTCATTGTTACAATTTTAAAAAATAATTCTTGATTATTGACTTTCGTAATAATTGTCTGGTTTTCTCTTTAGCAGTATTTTCTTGTTCATAACTATTTTGATTTAATATAATACTAATCGCTATGAACATGCGTTGTATGTTACCATATCAATTTTAATACTATATATAATAAAAATAAAAATAAAACAAAAGGAAAAAACATAGATTATCCCTTAAACTTGTACAGAAAAAGTGAGTTGCACACTTAAATTATTATGACGATCTATTACACATCTCTACTACTTAAAAGTGAATTTATTTACTGACTTAAGTCATCTGCGGCACATTAAAGTTTTCTGCATAACTCATTTAAGACACTTCAACTAGGACAAGTATCTATTGAACACCTCTATCCTCTCGAATTTGAACCATTTAGACACTTTATGCAGATATAACACAAAAAATGTAATTCACATCTTGGTATGCGCGTGAAATCAATATTTTAACATTTTTCCTTTTCTTTTTAAATATTTTCTTTATATTTTTCATTATTTTTTTAATAAATAACAATCTTTTTCTTCTTCCTCTCTTTCAAAACAACACACCTACTACAATCACTTATTCAATACAATCTATCACCATTTCCCCCCACAAATTTCCTTCTTTTTTTTTTTTTAAAAAAAAAAGAAATCATCTTATCATTGTTTACTTTCTTTTTTTTTTTCAGAAAAAAGTTGGAGATCACCAATTTTTGTTGGATTAAATAGAGATTATGATGTACATCTTTTTAAGAAAATACCATCAATTTAAATAAAAATAAGAAAAAAGACATAAAGAGAAAGAGAAGGAATGGAGATGTTTGAGGTGGTGGGTGCGGGGTTGGGATTAGGGGTTGTATAAATTTTTTTATTCCCTTCGTTTTATTTTATGTGATACTTTTCGCATTTTGAGATTCAAACAAGTCTATTTTTTATGGTGTGTTTTTCATAGATTCGTTTAATATTTTGAATTATTAATTATTGTGACTTATAGTACTCTTTATGTAGTTTACAAATATATAAATTTCATTTCAAAATATTTGAAAATTTTCATACACAAATGTTTAGTCAAAGTTAAACTGACTGTTTGACTCTCGAAAAACGAAAAGTGCCACATAAAATGGAATAGAGGGAGTATTTTTTTTTTAGTTTAAAGTATTTTCTTTTAGAATTTTGTTATATTCAAAATTCATTTTATAATTATTTTAAATCAAAATTCCATGTCTTTTCATTTGATTTTTCATTTTGCCACATCAAATGCATGTGTATTACACGCACATTCTCTTTAGACGAAGTGTAAGAAAAATGTTCAATAGGAAATTATTTTTTAAGATTGAAGTGTATAATAGGAAACAAAGGTTTTTCAGGTGATTAAGGGAATTATACAGACTACTTTGAGAGGCCATAGGTGACTTTAGCTTTATTTACTCCTTAAAACTGACGTGAAAAAATAAATAAAAACTCGCGCGTCACAAAAAAATTAAAGTAAAAATTTGAAGGGAAAAGGCATAAATTCCCCTTGAACTTGTGTCGAAAAGTCAGTTACACATTTAAACTATTCAGACGATCTATTACACACCTGAACTTGTTTAAAGTGGTATTAATGTCCCCTTTGAAGATGACATGGCAGAGAAAGTGTCTTCACCTTCCTTTAGATGCGTGAGAAGAAGAAAAAAAATGTTAAAATAACAAATTTAAACACGTGGCACTATCTTATTGGTCATTATATAATAAAAGTATTATAATTTTTAATATATTAATTATGTCAATAATATTGTTTTTTTAATTTGTGCCCCCAATTTTTTTTAAAAATGTTTTCACATTTTCTTTTGTTTTGACATCTTCTTCTTCAACAGTTCTTATCAACTTTGTCACTATTAATTATTGTTCCTTAGCCTCATATCTATGGACATATATTCAAACTCTTACGGAATAACTCTTAAAAACTAGAAAGGAGTAGAAAAGAAGATGATTTTCATCTAAGTTAATAATGTTTCAATTTAATTAACTTTATAATCTTCATTCTCAAACTCATAAGAGGATCCACCAAAGAAGATTATTGCAAAAAAAATCATTAGAAAGATAACGACTTCTATTGAAAATATCATATAATTATTTATTCATAAAATTCATAATTATATTACCTAAAATTTTCAAAATCAATTGAAGAAAATGATTACTCTATATTTGTCTTAACTATTCTTATCAGAACACCAATCACAATGTCATTTTGTCTCAGCCGTCATCAATAGCATATTTGATTATTCACTACGCACAAAAACTACAAATGAAATGCTTAATTTGCATCCGTAAGTATCAATAATTTTAAAGAAAAATACAGATCTGAAAGTAATTTTACAGATCTGTGAATTTTTTTGTTTCACCGACAATAATGGTGTTTGTAGAAAATATCCATATTTAGCAAAATAATTATAGGAACAAAATAGACTAATTATGTTAGTAATATATTCTGTACAACCATTTTCCTTATCTGGTTCCGTATTTCTTTCCATCTTACCTGTATAAATGTAATAGTATTTTCACAAGAGCAATACACAGAAAATTAACCAAAAACTATTCTCTTTATTTACGTATTTTTAACATGGTATCAGAGCCGTAAGGTCGATCTTCGACGGTTTTTCGTACTCATCATCTACCGGGATCTACCGAAATGGAAGACCCATCGGAAAACCCACCGGAAAATCCAAACCAGCTTATTTCTTTGGAACATATGCAACAACTGTTTCAAATGTTCCAAACACTCAACAAAAATTCAACCAACATCGAACCAGGGACTTCACAAACAGTGCGAGTCGCGGAAAAATTGAACTTCACCAACTACACCAAATGGTGTAAACTGATGCAGATAGCAATTGGTGGTCGGGGAAGACTCAATCACATCATCGTCAATCCCATTTCACCAGACGATCCAGAATACCAGCAATGGGCTCAAAAAGATTCGATGGTCATTTCATGGATCATCGAGAATATTGACGGAGACCTCGTGAATCAATTCTTGGACTACAAAACTGCCCGAGATTTATGGAAAGGCATCGAAACTCTACTCAGTAGCGGCAGAGATGAACTGCAGATCTATGATCTGAACACAAAGGCAACATCTATGAAACAAGGGATAGACACGATAGAGGTCTATTTCAGTAAATTGAATACCCTATGGAAAGAAATCGATAGACGAATGCCGAACCCAATGAAATGCGCAGAAGACATCACACTGTTCAACTCATTTATACAACGACAAAGGCTGTACCAGTTTTTGGCCGGTGTAAATGATTCACTTGACAAAGAAAAGCGAGACATCCTAAATCTAGATCCCCTTCCAACCATTGATGCCGCATATGCCACCATCAGACGAGAAATTGCTCGTCGTGGCATAATGACCGGCAACTCATCACTGGAACGAGGTCCCTCAGAGATCGGAAGTGGTCTTGTCACTCAACGCCGGTCAGATTCTTCATTTAGCCGGTCAGATTCATCATTCCGGCGAGAGGACAAAACTCACCTCAAATGCAGCCACTGCGGAGGAACCAAACACACCAAGGAAGGATGCTTTAAGCTCATCGGCTACCCAGAATGGTGGGAAGATCTGAGACAGCGTAAAGCCGCCACCAAGGTAACAAAGACCGGCGGCAAGGCTAACGCCGCCATCGGAGAAGGAGAACCGACCAGCGAGGCTTCGTCAACCACTGTCACCAACAGGCGAGCGGGTACCGGCGAGGCTTCGTCGACCAGCGTTACCGACAGGAGAACAGGTATGAGTGGCAAAGATGGGTTCACCAAAATTTCCGGTGAACCATGGATGGAGACAGAGGAAGCGACGGGAAGGAGAAGAGAGAAAATTCTAGAGGAGCCGTCCTCTAGAAATGAAAGTGAGGGAAAACAAGAGGCCCTAAAAAAATCTGACCCTTTAGCCCTTGAGCCCAAAAAATCAGAAGCCCAATTATATAAAAAACCCAAGGAAAAACAAAGTGTGGGTCTCATGTGCAATAAGTCCAATTGGATTTTTGACTGTGGGGCCACGGACACTATGTCATACGATCCAACCGATTTTCTCTCCTCCACATCAACTACCCGTACTAAGATTCAAACTGCAAATGGGGAGTTTATTCCAATTACTCAAGCCGGAGATGTGGATATTACATCAGAAATCCATTTAAAAAATTGTCTTTTAATTCCAAGTCTTACCCACAAACTTTTATCTGTCAGTCAATTAACCAAGGAACTAAACTGTACAATTCTAATGACTTCCTCTGATTGTATTGTACAGGATGCTCAGACGGGGCGGATCATTGGTCGTGGTATTGAAAGAGGAGGTCTATACTATGTGAACGAGGTGACTCAACAGGGTAACGCTTTGCTTGCTCAAGGGTCGCCGGAATATCAGATCTGGATGTGGCACCGACGGCTAGGTCATCCGTCTTTAAGTTATCTTAAACGATTATTTCCCTCTTTTAAGGACATTGATTTTGTTTTGGACTGTGAAGCATGTGTACTTGCAAAAAGTCATAAACATTCTTATTCTCCCAGTTCAACTCATGTTTCTAAGCCATTTACCCTAATTCATTCTGATGTCTGGGGTCCTGCACCTGAATTTGCCTTTTATAAATATTCCTATTTTGTTTTGTTTGTGGATGATTGCACCCGTATGAGTTGGGTTTATTTTCTAAAAAATAAATCTGAAGTATATGATGTGTTTATAAATTTCTACAACATGATCTGTACCCAATTTGCTGCCCAACCTCAAATTCTTCGATCTGATAACGGAGGAGAATACATAAACTTAGATATGAAACAGTTCATTTCTGATCATGGCCTCATTCACCAGACTACCTGTCCGGACACTCCTCAACAAAACGGGATAGCTGAACGGAAAAACCGAACCCTTCTTGAGATTACTAGAGCCATTATGTTAGAATCCCATGTCCCTGTCCATTTTTGGCCAGAGGCCATTGCCACAGCCACATATCTAACCAACCGACTACCTACCAAACCTCTTGCATACCAAACTCCTCTTGACACTCTTTCTTCCCATGTGTCCATCCCTTCCTATCATTCTCTACCTCCACGGGTGTTCGGATGTGTTGTCTATGTTCATCTCCCAAAAAGAATCAGAAATAAACTTGAACCACGAGCCATCAAATGTGTTTTTATTGGGTATGGGGTTACTCAAAAAGGGTACCGATGCTATGATCCCATTCAAAACAAAATCTACACCAGCCTTGACTGCGAGTTTTTTGAACACTCCTATTACTATACCCAGCCTGGTCCTCAGGGGGAGACTACGAATGATGACCTTAGCTGGTTAATATATCCAGAAATGATGGACCTTGATCCTCCAACGCAAGTAAGCAATACCACCGACGTCAACTCTGAAACATCTGTATCAGCTCCCTCTCCTCAAACCACTCCAATGACAACCACTGAGCACCCTGAGTCAACATCAGTTGAGGTAAATTCTGAATTGTGTACTGTTCCTACTGACTCTGTGTCTAGTGATAATTGTCAAAACAGATATGAGCTTCCTCACAGAAGCACGAGAGGTGTTCCTCCCAAAAGGTATGACCCGGAATATGAAGATCAACGGTCCAGATACCCCATAGAAAGAATCAGCAATGAAAACTTGTCCAACACAGCTGTTGCCTTCACTACCTCCCTGTACTCAACAAACATTCCCAGAACCGTGGAAGAAGCTTTTGAAGATGAGAAGTGGAGACAAGCCATGGAAAATGAATATGTTGCCTTGGAAAAGAATCACACATGGGAAAAATGTATTCTACCCAAAGGGAAGAAGAAGGTAGGGTGTAGATGGGTATTCTCCATTAAGCACCGGGCAGATGGAACCATTGAAAGGTACAAGGCAAGATTGGTGGCCAAGGGTTACACTCAGACCTTTGGGATCGACTATTCAGAGACTTTTTCCCCAGTAGCCAAGATAGACACAATACGGGTATTGTTCTCTGTAGCAGCAAACAAAGATTGGCCCTTGTATCAGTTCGATGTTAAAAATGCCTTCCTCCATGGAAGCATTGAAGAAGAAGTCTATATGGAACCCCCTCCAGGATATTCTCATGACTTTAAAGATGGAGAAGGATGTAAATTGAAGAAAGCCCTGTATGGCTTAAAGCAGTCTCCAAGAGCTTGGTTTGGAAGGTTCACTAAGGCTATGAAGAAATTTGGGTACAGACAGAGTAATTCTGATCATACTTTATTCATAAAAGGGGCAAATCAGAAAATCACCTGTCTAATTATATATGTAGATGATATGATCATCACCGGAAATGATGAAGAAGAAATTGTTACCTTAAAGGGGAAGTTGTTTCAGGAATTTGAGATGAAAGATCTAGGAAACTTAAAGTACTTTCTTGGTATAGAAGTCTTAAGATCCACGCAAGGGATCTTTATTCACCAACGAAAGTATATTCTTGATCTTTTAACTGAAACAGGAATGTTAGGGAGTAAACCGGCTGACACTCCAATTATAGCAAATCATGGTCTTCAGGTCATAGAAGGGGCAAAGGCAACTGACAAAGAACAATATCAGAAGATTGTTGGGAAACTCATTTATCTAGCCCACACAAGACCAGATATTGCATATGCAGTGGGGATAGTGAGTAGATTCATGCATCTACCCCAAATACATCACATGACAGCAGTAATGAGGATTCTGAGATATCTAAAGGGTACAAGCAGCACCGGGATCTACTTCGGGAAAAATGATAGCCTCGATATAACTGCCTACACCGATGCAGATTGGGCCGGAGACCGAGATGAAAGGAAATCCACTTCTGGATACTTCACCTTGGTAGGAGGGAATCTGGTCACTTGGAGAAGCAAGAAGCAAAAGGTTGTAGCCCTGTCAAGTGCGGAAGCTGAATTCAGAGGAATTGTGAAAGGAATAACTGAAATCCTATGGATTAGGAAACTGCTAAATGAACTCGGTTTTCCTCAGAAAACAGCCTGCAAGTTATTTTGCGACAACAAAGCAGCAATAAGTATTTCTGGAAATCCTGTCCAACATGACAGAACAAAACATGTTGAGGTTGATCGACACTTCATCAAAGACAAGTTAGAAGACAAGGTTATCAAACTTCCATTTGTTCGATCAAAAGATCAATTGGCAGACATCCTAACCAAGGCTGTTAGTACTGAAGCTTTCAGCAATGTCTTGCGCAAGTTGAGCATTGGAAATCCGAGTGCACAACTTGAGGGGGAGTGTAGAAAATATCCATATTTAGCAAAATAATTATAGGAACAAAATAGACTAATTATGTTAGTAATATATTCTGTACAACCATTTTCCTTATCTGGTTCCGTATTTCTTTCCATCTTACCTGTATAAATGTAATAGTATTTTCACAAGAGCAATACACAGAAAATTAACCAAAAACTATTCTCTTTATTTACGTATTTTTAACAGTGTTGCCCCTGCCTATCAGCACTGCCAATATCTCTTACTTGATAATCATCTTACTATTTCCGTCTTGTTTTCTCTTTTTTTGCTTCAATTTATGAAGAAGGAAGAAGAAATGAATTAAAAAAAGTAAAGAGATGAAGATGGGAGAAAGAACACAAAGATTAAAAAAAACTATTTTGGGGAAGTGTGAGAAAATATTAAGGGAAAAAGGTTAAAAAAATATAAAATAATATTATTTACGTCATCAAAACGCGTGTATAACATTTTCTCACACAAAAACTGAGATTGTCTTCGGAAGGGGTCATTAATACTACTTTAAACAAGTTCATGTGTGTAACAGATCATCACAATATTTTAGCGTGTAACTGATTTTTCGAGACAAGTTCAAGGAGAAATTTATGTCTTTTTCCAAAATTAAATAATCAAAATCTTTCTTCCCTCCTATTACCCTTTAAAAAAGAACTTTAAAAAAAATAATCAAAATCTTCCTTACTATCCATTACCCTCTTTTTCTTCATTCTTTAATTTTTATCACAGCTTTTATTTTTCATGACAACCTCAAAGATTCATAACGACGAGAGCTTAGTACTGTTGTTGTTTGTTGTGGTTGTTTGTTGGTTGTTTAGATCTGAAAACGGAGTCATGGCGGAAGCTTTGAGCTCGCCGCCACACCAACAAAAAAATCAAAGAATAAAATAATGAGGTTCGATTTGGTGTTTTTCAGTGATTGTTTTTTATTTTGAGTGGTTGTTTTGTGGTGGTTTAGGTGATTGTTTGGTGGCTAATGGTTTGTCGAAAAAGAAGAACAAATATAGTTGTGGAGGTGAACTGATGGTGGTAATGGGTTGATTGTGCTTCGTCGGAGAAGACAAAGAAAGTCGTGATATAAATTAAATGAATGATTTTTATTATAAGATTAAAGATAAAGTGGGTGAGATTTACTGATAAAGAAAATATAATTTTCAAAAAATTTTAATAATTAATTAGAAATTAATAAGTGTAAAATAGAGTTAACAAAAAGAATGTTAGAGTAATTAACAAAGAAAACAAAACAAAAAGAATATAAAAAATTATAAAATCTGACATAGCGTCGACGTGGTGCTTGTAATACACTACATGTTATAATAGTGATGTTACACGTCTCATGATGATATTAAATTCAATTTTAAATAATAAAAATTCGTAATAAATCGTTATAATAATTTAAGCGCTTAACTGACTTTTCATATCAAATTTAAAATGAATAATTTTTATGTCTTTTTTCCATAAAACAAAATCAAAACATGTCAGCTTTACTAGCCCATATGACAATGTCCCCACAGATTCCCCACAAACTGCTTCATCCAATTAAGTAGAATTGACGTACCACCAAATTTTAAATGATGTGCTGATTGAAAATTGAAATGAATATTAAACGTGTAACAATTTATTAATGAGGTGCGTGAAAATTAATTGAAATAAATGTTAAATGTGTTGCAATTTCCTATTTTTATGTACTTGAAATAGATTTTATGTTATGATCCTATTATTAGTAGGATAATAATATGTATGCTGCAATTAATTTAGTCCTGATAAAAAATTGTTTTGTTTAATCGTAATATAAAATTCGAGTAAAATATTTAACTTTTTTAAAAAACAAATAAGTGAACATACATGCAAAACTCCAAAACATGTGCACCGCATATTTTCTTGACATATCTCAAAATCTTTGTGGTTCATGTTGCATAACCTAGATTCAATAATTTAAAAAAATAATATTTTTTCATCTCAATTTACGTGATACTTTTCGAATTTCGAGATTCAAATAAATTTATCTTTGATCGTAAGTTTTTTCATATATCTTTTGAGTTGTCGATTATTATGACGTTTTTACGTTGTGTACAAATATATAAATTTCATTTCAAAATATTAAAAATTCCACGAGCAAAAATTCCCGTTTGACTCTCGAAAAAACGAAAAACGTCACATAGAGTATTACTATGTGTGGTAGCCAAATCCTCTTTCTTACATACACACAGTACATGAGTATAACTACACTACAACAAAAATGACCATTAGCGGCATTTAATTCTTAATTGCCGCTAAATATGTATTTTTAGCGGCAATTGTCACTCTTTGTATATGTCCCTAAAGCCTTTAGCGACATTAGTTTTAATGACACTTAACTAATGCCGGTAAAGACTTTTAGCACTCTTTATTAGTGTCAATATTTAATGCCGCTAAAAGTTATTTTTGTTGTAGTGCTATGAAGCTGGTAGGACTTGAACACACAACCTCAGAGAAATTTACGACGCCTTTATAAACCACTAGTATATATATATATACACACCCACTCACTTCAACATCTTTTATATAGGATTGAATAAACTTCAAAAGTTTGCTTCTACCATGACACAAGTAGAAAACCAAGAACTTAGCAAACTAAAACAAGATGAAGTAGCTATAGTTATGGTGCCATTACCAGCTCAAGGCCATCTCAACCAACTACTCCAACTTTCATGTTTAATCTCCTCCTATCATCATCCTGTCTACTATGTTGGATTGGCAACACATAATCGTCAAGCTAGGATCGCGTTAAATCCTTCAAACATAGCCAAACTTCACTTCCATGACCTTCCAAATCCTGAACTAATTGCCTTTGAGACAATATGGGATGCTTCTATGCATCTTCGCGATCCCATTGCTTCATTCATACGCGATATTTCATCAAAAGTAAGACGAGTCATCGTTGTTCATGATCCTATGATGTCTTATAATGTCCAAGATGTTTCATCTTTGCCTAATGCTGAATCCTATATATTTAACAACATTTCAGTATTCTCATGCTACATTATGATGTGCTTGTTTTTAAAGACTTCTGTTCAACATGAAGAAGAATTGCTCAAAAAGTTGTACTCATTTGAAGGAGTTACAACAGATGAAGCTATGGATTTATCAGATTCTCAACATCCATATATGGATATTAGATCAGGTGATATCCATAATACAAGTAAAGTAATTGAAAGAAAGTATATTGATTTGATGGAACAGGCAGAACTTAGTCTTAACAAGAAACAATGGGCAATTGGACCTATTCTACCAACTAAACTCGATTACATCTCGAATAAGGAGGATATATGTTTGGATTGGCTCAACAAACAACCTCCAAGATCAGTTCTTTATGTATCTTTTGGAACAACAACTTCACTTTCCGATAGGCAAATCAAGGAGCTCGCGATGGGATTAGAGCAGAGTAAACAGAGGTTTATATGGGTGTTGAGAGGCGCGGATAGAGGAGATATCGATAGAAAAGTTGAGTTGCCTCAAGGATTTGAGGAAAGAGTAAAAGGGGTTGGGTTAGTGGTAAGAGAATGGACACCACAACTAGAAATTTTGGCTCATTCGTCTACAGGCGGGTACATGAGTCATTGTGATTGGAACTCTTGCTTAGAGAGTATTACTATGGGAGTGCCTATAGGTGTTTGGCCTATACACACTAATCAACCAATAAATGGTTTCTTGGTGACGGATATATTGAAAATAGGCCTGCTCGTTAGAGATTGGGGGAAACGCGAGGAGGTAGTAAGTGCATCCACTATTGAGAATGTCGTGAGGAAGTTGATGGCATCAGAAGAAGGCGATACGATTAGAAAAAGAGCAGAAGAATTAGGAGAAGCTGTAAGACGGTCCACGGAGAAAGGGGGAGCTTTTCAAATAGAGTTGGATTCGTTCATCGCGCATATCACAAGATAGATTTGTAGCTCTTTCTTCTTTGAGTTTCTCTTTTCAAGCATTTTGGTTACTTCTCTATTTTCTTTTTTGAACTTGTTATTGATCAACTTCTTGGCTCAGACTAATGTATGCTACCTTATATTTCTTTGATCTTCGAAATGTTCAATATCTGAAATATATTCATCGCTAAATTCAAAGCTAAGTCTTTTTGTATGTAAGTTCGACATAAGAATATAACTATAAAATGTTATGTCAAATGTTGGAAATTTGATATTTTTAAGCTTCATGAAGAAAAATCTTTTGTAAATAACATTAATTTATAGAAAAAGTTACAAGTTCAAATGGAAAAGAAAAAAATGTAAATAAAGACATGACATTCATAATAAAATATATCACATTAATATATTTAGACAATAATATTATCATATTAATTGACTTACATTTTGTTAGAAGTCGACTTTGCTATACACAAAATGTTTCATATGTATAAAAAAAACTAAAATCATAAAAAAGAAATAAACAGAAAAGAAAGCATGACTATGTTACAAATACAGATACATTATATTTCTTGAACTATATATTAAAGGATCTGTATATAAAAAAAATTAAATATGAATTCTAATACAATAAAATTCAATGTTAACATTTGCACTAATTTTTACTTTACATTATTTTTTTTATTTTTACTTGGGCACTAATTTTTGTACCTCTCGGTAATAGTTAAGTACATGAATTTTATAAACATTTGAGATACATATAAAAAGGAAAAAGTACAAACATGTTGTTTAGAAAAAGATAAATGATTATCAAACAACGAAAAATACATAACTATAAATCTTTATGAAAGATTTACACTTTTAAGGGTCTAGTTGTAAAAATATTTTGCGGGATTTAACATGCTTACCTTCAAAACAATTAATTGTAAATATAAATTGGGATTACCTTGATTATATTTAAATCCTGAAGATAGAAGAAACGAAGAATATAAAAATATAGTAATCAATTACGAAATTATATTTAAAAACTCAAAAATATGGAAATGTAAAAAATAAAAATTTACTTACAACTTCATATTGGATAATATTCATCTTGTAATTATGATAATTTACATATTTCTCAACAAAAAGAAGATGAATATGCTTGAAATTTTAAAGAATGCAAAAATGAATAAGTAAGATACTTACAACTACAAATTGATAATGAAAATTTTACAAATGATTTAGACTAACCTAATGTAGAATGAAAGATGAACACAAATTCGGATGATAGAAGAAAATATAAATAATGTTGTGTGAGTGTCTTCGATAGACTCTTTATTAACCCACTTATCTTACAAACTAAAATTAAATTTTATTAGACTCTTCACTATCCGCATTTAAGATCTTGCATAAAGTCGAGGTACATGAATATATGATTGCATTAAGATCTTGATCGATGCATGAATTTAAATATAACTATTACTTAATATTTAATTAATTTTACGAATAAAATAAGAGCAAAATGATAATCTAACTTTGATGTTAAGAGGTCCTACTTATAATAATATATGAAAAGATGAGAGTTATGAACATTAAGAGTATAAAAGTTGAATATGTAGTCATTGACATTTAATTAAATTTATACAATCAAATATTTAAATATTTTATAACAATTTAATTTATAGAAGGAGTAAAATCGTAATTCAACTTTCTAACTTTTTTATTATGCTTTTAGTAAATAGTAATATATGATGATTATAAAATATTCTATGCTTCCACTCATATTTATGAAATTCCCCCCATATTAGATGGACCAAAATAATGCATGTCACATAAATTGAAACGGAAGGAGTAAATTTTTTCCCCTGCCTGTAGATTTCTATAAATATTCAAGATGTCTTAACACTAATCTTAATACAAGTGTTGTCTGGCCGGATGTGTCGTAAACGGTCAACGCCTGAAGGCTGTTCTCGTCCCTGTGGGGGGAGATGACAACCGTCTCTCCTCTCTACGAACACAAGAAGTAGCGTATACCGTCATTCAATGAGAGAGATGCAAAGAGCAACAGCCATCCCTGATACCAGTGAGATAAGTTGGATTACTGTATTCACTAACGTCGCCCTGCCACTATTGTTCATTTCAGCCAACACTCCAGCAACTGAAATGTAGATGAAGCCGCCAGCAGTGAATCCCTGCAAGATCATATTCGAAATAAGAGAGGTACTCTTTTATGAACTCGACAAATGTATCTGGCTGACAGCTCGAATAAGAATCTCACCTCAATCAATGACGAATGACCAGAATCTTTTCCCAATGTCAATGCCTACATAGCATAACACAACATGGTTCAATCAAATGCGATAAGCATAGCAGAATCTTGATCCATGCCAACAGATAGATTAATACTGACCAGTGCAGTTCCGGCTAGGGCCACTAGTGCAGATAAGAAGTTAAAGAAGAGAGCTTTGGAGACGCTGAACCCAGACCTTACCAAGATTCCAAAATCACCTATCTGCATAGAAAACACATAATAAGGTTTAGGGATCATTAAATTCAAGGAGATTGAACATAAATTCATGAGACAAAAAGAATGTCGTGCAGATGGGACGGATGTGAGATATGAGAATCTTGATTGGCTGTAATAAGCTAAAATGTTGGGAACTTGTGATAATGGAGAAAGCTTTACATGGTTGGGGGGGAATAACATGACCAGAAGAAGTGTTACATTAAAGAAGAAAAGGTTAGAAACTTGACAATTATTTTTAATACTGACTATGGACGAATTTCAATTGCACTTGATACGCCAGTATGGTTTAAATGATTAGCTTGACATAGCATAATTGAAAAACAAGCAGCACAAGAAAATCCAGTTGGTGTGTTGGACAAATAAGAAAGTTGTCAAAGCCCGTCTACAAGGATTCATCAAGTCTGGCTTCCATAAATCACATTACTTTTCCTGACAAAGAATTGACGGATTTACAAGTGATCAATAAGACAGAGAAAATGTTGTCATGGAATGGAGTAATGTGATCTAGTTTGATTAATCACCAACTGAGCTAATAGACTATAGTTCCTACATGAGCTCAAAACTGCATACAAAAATTAAGTTAAGCAATTTAACAAATAAGAGACAGAGAATAGAGAAATGATAATAAAAAATGAATACTGCAATCATGTTTTACTTGATTGAACTTGCTGATTCAAAGAAAAGGAGCAACTTCTGGCATCTACATGCAGCCGCTTGTATGGGTAATCAATTAAAAACATGCAAATGCTATTGACATTGTAATGTAGAACAACTAGAAAGAAATATACAAGACCTCTTGAGGGAGCTCATGTGCCAGAAGAAACAAAGTTCTTGACCACCCACCAACTGATCCATGGAGGAGGAATGCACTTCCCAAAGCCATCCCATCAGTAAAATTGTGCTGTAACATAACATAAATTCTCTCAATCTAAATGTTCACCAGCCAGATATGTCTAGTTGTTTGTGAGAAATTATAAACAGAGAGGAAGGCTTATGTAGCAGTCATACAACACCATCAGAAAAGAGGTTGAGATAACCAAAGACAAGGCTTGAACGTGATTTAGCCTGTTCCTCTCCAGTTGATGTAGAATTGGTAGAGCAATTTGCAGCATCTAAAGCAGTATTGTCTTCAGCAGCACTGGAGCCAGTATTCCTCTGCCATGGCTAGCATATGAGACGATAGAAATAACAACTATATAACTGCACGCAAATAGATATTCAATCACTGCATATCGTTTCTAAAAAACTCTCCAGTGGCTGCAAAGACAAACTATTCAAAGAGATTTTCAATCTGGGAAAAGACACTGCAGAATTGATAAAACCAATGGAAGACACATTAGACCTATAGCCTATTTGGTCAAGCTTCTGGGAAGCCAAGAAGCCTTTTCAATTTTTTTTTTCAAAATTTGTTTATTTTAGCAAGCTGAGGTGTTTGGACAAGCTTTTATAGGAAAAAACAAGTGCTTATGTGTAGTAGCAGAAGCTTTAAAAAAAAATAGCTTTTCCGCAGAAGCACTTTTCGAACATTGGCCAAGAACAAAGAACTGCTCAAATATTGGCTGAAGTGTTCTTCAAATAGATTACTCAAACATAAACTGCAATTGATTATTAATGTACAATATTGTTCACAAGATTGAATTTAGTTTAAGTCAAGTATGAAAACTGGAAAGAAACAATTTTTCTTTTCTGAGAAATAAAACTGGGAAGAAACAATTTCACCGCAATTACATTGAAAAACCATCTTGACAAAGCAGTTATTTGTGTTTTGGTCAGTGCCTCACAGCATGTTATGCTGAAGGAAATGTTCTCATGACCCTCTAAATTCTGAATAAAATTATTATTTTCCAGTATTTGTTTTAGTATTACGTGAAAGTTCAGAAGTGCAGATCATCCTGACAAGAAATACACTTTACTGAATCTCAGCATGGGAAAATATGGAACAGCAAATTTTGGGGAATGTATTGGTTCTACCTTCCGTAGAATAGCTCCTCCATTTGGTTTCTCCCCATTGGGAGAGTCAGCAGACACTCCATCCACTCTACTCCCTCCAGCTACCTTTTCTGATGAACTTCCATCTTTCTCCTGAGACAGTTCCTGGAGATTGTCATCAGCATCATTATCATCCTTCAACTTTGTGTAGTGCATATGATGATGGTGATGATGACCGTGACTTCGTTCATTGACTCCTCCAGAAAACTCTTCAACATACCTCACAAGCTTCTCAACAATAAGAAAGAGCACAATTCCAGCTGCCAAAACAGAAGTTCCATGAAACTTTCAGCTGTAAAGTCAATGACAGTTCCTCTGGAATATTTTTTTGAAAATTTTTTTTTAGAAGAAAATAAACGCAGCTACACAATGAGCACATAGTGATTAGCGAACTATTCTTTCCCCTTCCCTTTGGAATATTTGTATGCTAAAAGTTCTGATATTTCCTATTTTGTGATACGGAGCAACCTTCCCAGTATGTTTCTTGCAAAACTATACATACAAATTTCACAAAATGAATAACGAAATTTAAAAGCAGAATCATGTCCAAGAAACTTACCCAAAATGGACAATCCAACAGAAAGATCCTCCAATGAATGGGCGTGTGAATGACCAGAGTGATCATGAAGATGGTCATCATGTGAGTGGGAGTGCCCACCACCTAAAAGAAGTAATCTGTTCGGTAAAATCCTTCAATGCCACAAATAGTTAAAGGCAACAATATTTGGGTTTAGAAGATAGACACCATATATGTCTAATATATCACCTTCCTTCTCTCAGACGAATAACTATATTCTAACAGCACCTCTAAGGATATTCATACCTACTAATTAGATATTACTGCCTCCGTTCCAATTCATTTGCTATATTTTAACTGGACATTCTCGAAAGAAAGAAAGAAGATATTTGGCACATCGAATAAAATATTGAATTTGGGATAGTTTGATAGTCATGAGTTTAAGAAAGAAAGAGAACTCTTTGACGAATTGGATAAATATTCATATGAAACCAAGCGCAGCCTTTTACAAAATAGTTTATGTTCCTATTTTTGGAAAAAAGGTTTATCAATATAGAAAAGTGCCCATCTTATTAGAATGGAAATGGACACAAAAGGAAATAGTGCCAAACAAACTGGGACAGAAAGAGAGTTATTCTTTCCCAGAAAATGATGCTCAAACTGACCTACAGTCTTAGCTCAGGAGAAAAATATTCCCACTAAACTACATGCATCAGCACAACATTAGGACAAAGATGAGCACGACAAAGTTATTCAATCTCTCCGACATGAACTAGACAAGTGAATTGAGAGTAGTGGAAGGTGAAAAGGGGAGTTACCCAAGCACTCAGGGGCAGCAAGTTAAGCAAACCTGCCTTTGATGGTGTAAGCTAGTGAGTTTTAGTAGGCTGGCGGCTTCATGGGTAGACATCTAAGAAGCATGCCTGATGTAAATACATCTCGCTTATGTCATTTTAACAGTTATTGAGCTAAGTACAACCAAATTATGACGGAGTAGAGCTAACAGTTTATGGTATTTAAAGGTAAGTGAGCCAAAAAGCAATATGTAATGTTACTTCTTCATTAATTTAAGATTAAGAATCATACCAAAAGCATGTGGCAATTGGTGAAGGAAAGCATCCCCCAGCATGGCTCCTGCCTGTATAAGTCATGAAGTAGGGCTAGACTGAGTGAACTTTCACCCTAGTAAATAATTTTAGAAACAATCGTCCAATAACTGTTCTAAGCATGTGTAAATGAATTAGTATAATTTCCAATCGGAAACAGAATTAATT
Source organism: Solanum pennellii (assembly GCF_001406875.1). Taxonomy (NCBI): domain Eukaryota; kingdom Viridiplantae; phylum Streptophyta; class Magnoliopsida; order Solanales; family Solanaceae; genus Solanum; species Solanum pennellii. Next base: position 2,132,919 of record NC_028640.1, read on the forward strand.
TAGTAGGCAGCATTCATCTGAATGATAAGGCAGAAATCCAGATAAACTGAAGGATCAATTTCAGATATATGGAAAAGAATAATGCAAATAAAACTGAAAATGCCAGCATATTGTTCAATTATAAAAAAATGCGTCAACTCATAAGCAGAAGATCGTCGATTCGTAATCAACTTCCTCCGATAGAAACTCTCTAAGCATTTCACTAACTGAAGCCATTTGTTACATTACCTACACATCATTAACTTATGGGGAACCGTGTTCACGATCATCTTTTTAAAGCTCAACAGAACCTTGAGAGAAGATTTAGTTTGAAATAACTATAAAGTATAAGCTACTGAGATATGTTATAGCTAATAGAGAACTTCCTCGGCACAAATCAATTTCCTAGTTTCCTTTCTAAGTCGTCCTGGAATAGTCCATTTCGAGATAAGAAATATGGTTTCCCACCTTGTTCAATACTTTTTAAACATGAGCTCCCTGACAAAGAGTAACACCACCTACTTTATGTTTTCAAAATTTAAAACTACAAACAAGTTAAAATATGATGCCTCATCTAGTAAATTGAGACCAAATAAAAACTACATGGAAGGAATATGAGCAACAGAAGCACCTTTCTGATTAGCGTGGCTTCTGATTATTTAAGAAAGTGATTTTCAAATAATTGATCATGAAGAATTTACAGAAATTCTCTTCGGATGTAACTTACAGTAAACTATTCAAGGAGACAAACAGAAGTAATAACTTTGTTTAAGCTGTATGAAGAAAAATCATTAGATTTCAGTATACAAAACATTGAAATACTGGTAGATGTTGTATTTCAAGTAAAATATTGGTTTCGCTCAGAAATGTTCAACTTTCATAAATTTTTCCTAGCTGAAGTTAATGTGCGAACACAATTTCACCTTAAACAAACATTTCTTCAACTTGAATACAAATAAACAGAATAATTTGAACAAACCACAGAAGATATTCAGGAAGTCTAACAATAAGATATCATTCTCACCCCAAATAATGCTAAAGAATCTACAACTGCTTTTGACGGCTTCCCGTGTACTGCAGGAAATAAAACATTTGGATTCCATGAGCAGAAAAGAAATTTCAAATGAAGATAGGAATTGAATCTTAAAGAAGAAGGCATAAACATAATTATAAGAATTTGAGCTACTTACTAAATATTAAAGGCAAAAGAATCAGGCAGATAAGGGAAGCCAAGCTCACCAACAGTGAGCAACCCATTGCATTGACCCATAGACCTGTCAATGGAACCAGAGAAAAGCTCTCAGTGACAACTAAAGACACCCATCCCAGAGATCTATCAAAATGGGTCGCATATGTCGTGTGCCATTAAGAAGTTTTTTCTCATATAGGAGCAATCGTGGAGTTGCCTATTATGTGTTACATTGGATTTTTTACAATTTTGTATATGTCGAACAAGTTCAAGCCTTCTTGTGAATGATTTGCTTAAAGCAGAATATCACGCCTTTCAGATGAGATCAAGAGTAATATCGCTCTAAAAAAAGAGTCATATCAACAATGACACTTCAAGTAAAGAGATACCTGAAAAAAGACCAAGCAAATAAATGTAACATCACAAAATGTGTATCATCCAATCAATCACACAATTAAAATAAAGTATCTGGCATCCTGGTGCAAAAATAAGTACATTTGGTTGACATTACCTATCTATGAATCTCACAAGTCCAACAGTATGCACAAAATAAGAAAAGCCAAAATAGGTTACTGAAGTTTGCATTCTGAGTTGACTTCAAAATAATGTCATACTTGATATCCACCTTTTTGATTGGAACTGTTTGGAAGACATATATCAGTGACAAACAAATTTTAAAAAAGCAACAGTTTTTCAAGCTATGGCAGTGTTCATCCCTATGTCAAAACCATGAATCACCTTTACAGCATGATATCCACCTTTTGACTAAAACTGTTTGGAAGACCTATATCAGTGACGATCAAATTTTCATAAAGCAACAGTTTTTTCAAGCTATAGCAGTGTTCATCCCTATGTCAAAACCATGAATCACCTTTACAGCATAATATCCACCTTTTGGCTAAAACTGTTTTGGAAGACATATATCAGTGACAATCAAATTTTCATAAAGCAACAGTTTTTCAAGCTTATGCAGTGTTCAGCCCTATGTCAAAACCATGAATCACGTTTACAACATGATATCCACCTTTTGACTAAAACTGTTTGGAAGACCTATATCAGTGACGATCAAATTTTCATAAAGCAACAGTTTTTCAAGCTATGGCAGTGTTCATCCATATGTCAAAGCCACGAATCACCTTCACAGCATGCATTACATTCTAGACATGCTCCATTTCCATTGTCACCTTCTTTTCAATTGAAATAATAGCTAAGAAAACTTATCCTACTATACCAAGAGAAAAACCTTATCAACACATTCAATACCTCCCCCATTTCAAATTGTGGCTGATAATAGCCTTTACAGGACAATACAGGTGGTACAAGCAACCTCTTCTGATATTGGGAAAATAACATCTTTTTGCAACAAACTCATAAAGATCTTTGCTTTCAATATTAAATATGAGAAGAAAGGTTGTCTTTAATTCCTTCAGAAGAGAAAACAAGCAACACCAAAGAACCTGCCAAAATCCAACAACAACTACCTCAATCCTAAGCTTGGTGTCAGTTCTATGAATCTTCACTACTCATTTCACTCCATTTTCACCCTTACATTCCACAATTCAACAGTCTGGGGTATGCCAAAGTCCGAAGCACAAATCAAAATGACATAAATAAGCACTATTAATATGAATATGCCACAGTTTACAGTGAGCTAAAAACTCAAAAGGGGCTCCAGGATTCAGCTTATACTTCAAAAGGAATAAACTTTACCAAGACCAGTAAGATCCTTGACTCCATGTCCATCATGATGATGATGATGATGATGTTCATCCATACTACCATGAGACCCAAATCCATACAGTTTCAGATCCTCCTCTTCAGCCAATTCCTCTAGAAGCTTCCTCTGCTCAACTCCACTCGACCCATGATCATGATCATGGTGATGATTATCATGATGATGATGATGATGCCCCTCATGGCCATGATGACCATGACCATGATTACACTGATGAAATTCCTGCTTGGAATCTTCTAGAGCCTTCGCTTCTACAGAAGACCCAAAAATCACTAGCCATAAAGAAGTAGAAACAATCAAGAAGAAGCAGATCTGTTTCACCAAAGCATCAATTTTTTTCGACATTTTGTCAATTTGGGCAAGAACAAAATCAGCTAAAAACCCTAAATTTATGGAAGGGTGAGATGATAAGGGCGTGTTTGGATAAAGGGTATTAGGAATCAAGAAGAGCGGTTCTTGCAAGTGCCTTCTATGGTGATTACACAAACAGCACAGAAAAATAGTATTATTATTCCTATTATTATGCCAAAAGTTACTACATCCATTTCTACTAAAAGGGGTCTCAAAAGTGTTAGAGTAATGGATTTTAGTCCTCTGAGAATTGCAGAAAGGTACTGAACTTTTAAGGAAAATATAGTGAATGTTCATAGTACACTATGATTTTTTTTTGTTTTGTTTTGTTTTTTTGTATGATGAAGAAGATATGGTGATGTGTCAAAAATCACTAATCATTGAACATTGTCAAAGCATGTGGTAGTTGGAGTGAAAAGTATTTTAGTTGAAGCAAAAAAATAGTGAAGTGCTTTTCATATTCTCTAGCAAGAAAGTAGAAAAAAAAAATTCTTAAGGGGTTTGTTTGGTTGCAAAAAAAGTTATGTAGGTGTTACTAATAAAAACGTGCCGTTAAAATTTAAAAGGTGTGTCTTATAAAGTGATTGTTAGATCAGCTATGACGTATGGAGTAGAGTGTTGCGTCTGATAAAGTGGTTGTTATATTAGTTATGAAGTATAAAGCAGAGTGTTGTGTCTTATAAAGTTGTTAGATAAGTTATGAAGTATGAAGCAGACTGTTGGTCAATCAAGAACTCTATGATGTATGAAGACGAGTGTTGTGTCTTATAAAGTGGTTGTTAGATTAGTTATGATGTATGAAGTAGAGTTTTGGTCAATCAAGAACAAACTTGCATGCCCAAAAGATGATAGTAGAGGAAACGAATGTGTTGAGATTGATGTATGGGTATATCATGAGAGATAGGATTAAAAATGATGATATTCTGAACATTGTGGGAGTGACTTCTGAAGTGGATATGTTTAGGGAAACGAGATTTAGCAGCTGAGATGATTCAGACGTGTTAAGGAGAGATGCACAACTGCCTAAGTAAGGAGGTATAAGAGGTTGACTATTGTAGGTTAAAGGAGGGCAAATGTAGGTTGAATAAGTATTGAGGAGAGGTAATTAGAGAAGACATGACACACCTACAACTCACCGAGGACGCAACTCTAGTTAAGAGAATGTGGAGGTCGAAAATTAGGAGCAAAATATTAGTTAAGTAGTTGAGAGTTGTTTCTTTTTTCGATATTATTATCACTTTTTTTTACTATCTTAGTCTTCAATTTACTATTACAACTTACATATCATTTCCTATATTTTGAGATTTCGTAAAATAACTTAGTGAATGCTTTCTAAGAAGGGTTTATCCATCGAGCTAAACTAACCACATGTTATATACTATTATGATTCATTTTTTACCGTCACTATGTAACGTAAATTGCATACCCAAACGTAATCAAACATGAATGTGAGTATGTATCCATCTCCTCTCGAGTACATGGCGCCCTTGAATGAATGCGTAATAACTCATACCATGTTCAAATTATTAGCCCCAATGCTATGAAACAAAGGATTATCGAATAAAGAATGATAACATATATATGACATAACATAACAATATTTCCTTTGCAAAATTCTATATCTACATAAGTTCATATTATGTAAAAAAAATGATCCATATTGGAGTAAGAAAAAAAATCCCTCTTTCCTCTCTTGTTTGATACTATATAGCTTTTGTTACTCATTATATTTGTTGTTCATCCATGAAAACCAAGAATCTCAGAGTGATCATCGCTACGTAAAGCTAATCAAATCGGGCAATTCTTGAGGTTTAACAGGTACATTATTAGTCGAGTCAGTAAGTTCCGAGTAATCTTCAAAAGGATTTATTCTTGATTTAAAGTTCACTATAGCAGAAGAGTCATCAGCACCATGTTCTTCATCGAAAGTCTCCCAACGATTAGTAATTATCGTCTTCAATTTGGTTTCAGACTCCTTTTGTTCATATATCACAATGTGTTGATTGATTTTATCAATCTTTTCAGATGAATCTGAAGCTCCTCCATTGATGATATCTTCGAGTTCTTTGATTTCTTCGTTTGGGATTTGGTCTACTATTGGACATATTTCAGCATTTCTAACACCAATATCTCTGTTAAACTCGAAATATTGAGACAATTCTACACCTTGTATATTCGCCTTTTTCATGATTTTAAGAGCCAATGCAGCTTCAACTTTACCAATAACGTTAATCCTTGATAAAACACGAGCAATACCAAGACGAATCCTGCTGTAAACATCGAAAATCTCTGTCACAACGCAATCCATTGCTTCGAGAATAAGAGGGACAATAGTAGAATCTGATAATGGTCTAATATCAAGTAACATATCTAGCAATGTCTGCAATTTTTCGAGCAAAACAAGATCCTGAGCCATTGAATAATTCTCTTTTTCTTCATTTTCAAGATTTTGCACCACCATGTTCTTGTTCAATTTCACCATGCTTCTTTTCTCCTCCATTTCGATGTAGAGAAAGTACGATTTCTGATCAAGAAACATGAAATAAGCACGAATGAACGCGTTTATCCCCTGCATTTCGATGTTTCTTGAATGTCCATCTTCGAAATTTGATAGATCAAATGTCAGCCTCCCAATTCTTTGGACACAAGGAAGCCTAGTGCTATATAGACCATGCATTAATATCAATACCTTTATTGCAACAACCCAACTCTTTGTTTTCTCCGTTCGAACAGATATAGCCCAAATAAGAGGCTTGAGATTAGTCGATGACAAACGTAGCCATCTAAATACGCGATCAACATTCTTCATGTTCATGGAGAATTCATCGTGGCTCGTAGCTTTTATAACAGCAGCCTCGATGTCTGGATTCCGGAGAGCTGTACGTCTCGATAAGCTTGAAATCCATACGCTATTTTGATCTTTAAGCAATCCGGAAACCTTTCTCCATAGCCTCATTGCTAGTTTGATGTTCCTTGCTCTGTTTCCCCTGTTTTTTCCTTCTTTCTCTTGATGTTCTTTTTCTTGTTGGAAGAGTTTTTTGTGGTGGAATTCTTTTTTGTATTTTTTATTATTCATTATTATTTTCTTTCGTTTTAATTTATTTATCGTTTGAATGACTCGAAATGTAACTTTTATTGACTTAAAGGTTTAAAACACAAATAATTGGTCTATGCAAAGTTGATTTCTCCTTTACTTGCTACAAAATACACGTAATTTACGCTTTTAACTAATGATCACATACTATTTTAATATTTGACTTAACTGATATGACTAAAGTGCGCGTCAAAAACGCTTATAAAGAGTGTGTATATGAAGATTTTGACTAAAATAGACTAATTCTAGAAGAAACAAATGGGAATTACAAAACCATAGATGTCAATTTATATATTATCCTTGACATAATTTTATTTCACAAGAAAAAACTCCTTATCATTTTGATATGCAATTAACTTCTTTTTTTTTCCTTCAATTTTCGCAACTATTATAGTAAAGAAAATTCATTAGGTATTGAATGACGGATAGTACAACATAACCCGTGTATACAGATCTTATCCCTAAACTATGGGAAAACTTATTTTTTTATTTGCATATAGTTTACAATCCTTTGACTAACGTATTTTGGATCCCAAGAAACTCTTAGCTTGTAATTTCTCTCTATGTGCTGTTCAATTTGCTTTGTCAAGTCACCTTTCTATATCCAAGTTCTTTTTTAGGTACCTCTTTGACTTTCCATTTGTTCCTTCAAAAGTGATTGTATGAACAGTATAATATAAAATAATAGTAGTGAATCTATGAACAAAAATATGAGTAGCATTGATGAGAATAGATTTGGGAAGTTCTAAGAAAAGGGTGTTCATTTTCTTGAAGAATCAGCATTCCAAATGAAAATGGACTGTAATAAGAGAAAGGAAATAGTTGTATTTGAGGATCCAAATGAGGAAAACAACATATGGGTAGATAGGGATTTTCTTAAGTTAAATGAGTATAAAGGGAATTCATCTAAAAGGGTAGCTGAGAATGAGGAAATTTTGGTAGAAATTAGTGAAAAGAAGCTTAAAGGTGGAATCTTTGATCTTTCCTCTAAAAGGGTAGCTGAGAATGAGGAAATTTTGGCAGAAATTAGTGAACAGAAGCTTAAAGGTGGAATCTTGGATCTTTCCTCTAAAGGGGTAGCTGAGAATGAGGAAATTTTGGTAGAAATTAGTGAAAACAAGCTTAAAGATGGAATCTTGGATCTCTCCTCTAAAAGGGTAGCTGGGAATGAGGAAATTTTGGTAGAAATTAGTGAAAAGAAGCTTAAAGATGGAATCTTGGATCTTTCTTCTAAAGGGGTAGCTGAAAATGTGGAGATTTTAGCAGAATTTATAGGTGAGAAGGCAAAAGATGGAATCTTGGATCTTTCCTCTAAAGGGGTTCTTGAAAATGAAGAAATTTTGGCAGAAATTACAGATAAGAAGGCAAAAGATGGAATATTGGATCTTTCTTTGGCTTTGTATAGTACTAGTAGGAGTTTACAATCACCAGAACCATCAAATAACAACACAAGGATTGGGTATTTCAGGAATGGCTCCTTTTCGTCGTGCTATTCCCATCCATTTTCACACAACCTTAGCTACTCACTTACACTGAGTTCAGAAGATGATAGTGAGTATTCAGGGGAAGGAATTAATTGGTCCGGGTTTAGCCAGTTTAGGAAAGTTGAAGCAGGAGATTGTACATTGTCAGGTCATCCTGATGGAAGTAGATTAGCTCTAAGTTGTAAACTGGTCGATAAGGAAATATGTGATAATGATACTGATAGGATCAGTAGCTCGGATAGTAATTTGTTTTTCCAATTTGAGTTGTCTACTAGACCAGTAAATGATGATCAATCAGGTGATTCGAGAATCCTTGGAGGAATAGTTTCAGAGCCTGTTCCTCTTATGGCTCAGATCATGCAAGAGCTTCCTGATGAAACAGTCGAATCAACAAAGGAATACTTGAGAAGCCTAATTGTGATTCCCGAGAAGAAAGGTTTGTTGATCAGCCTTCAGAACAGGCTCAATGGGAGATCTGATCTTACCATTGAGACTCTTTCGAAGTGTAATAAGACTCAACTAGAAATTTTCGTTGCCATAAAGATGGGACTTGTAACCTTCTTATCTTCCGAAAACCACCTTCAAGCCACTGAATTGATTGAGGTTTTCTCTCTTGAAAGATGTCGAAACATTTACTGCAAGAGAGTGTTACCTGTTGATAATTGTAAGTGCAAAATTTGTTCGAAAAACAAGGGATTCTGCAATGTATGTATGTGTCAAGTATGTTTGAACTTAGATTACGCCAATGGTACTTGCAGTTGGGTAGGCTGTGATCTATGTGTGCATTGGCGTCATGTTGTTTGTGCTATACACAGAAATCTTATAAAACCAGGTCCAAGTATCAACGGTCCATCTGGAACAACTGAGATGCAATTTCACTGTCTTGGTTGTAGTCATTCTAGTGAAATGTTTCGGTTTACTAAAGAAATGTATAGATGTTGTGCAAAGAACTGGGATCAAGAAATCCTAATTAAAGAGCTTGACTATGTTCAAAAGATTTTCCAGGGGAGCGATGATTTTAAAGGTAAGGAGTTGCATGCTATAACTTATGGACTGCGGAACAAGCTAGAGAAAAAGATGATCTCTCCTTCAGACGCCTGCAATTTCATCTTTCAGTTTTTTAAATGTGAGTTTCAAACCAAACCTTATACTATCTAACTTCAAAACTGTTAGGTTTGGTAGTATTTGTCCTTTAGTATGATTTTGAGTCTTGTTTGTCTACCATTTCACCACCAAGGCATCTTGAAAGTGAATCGTATTATTCCATGAATATGATATCTATCTACCGTGATGTGATATACGGAATATATGACAAAGGTGGATCTATTGATCAGTCATGTCATATAGGCCGGAGTTGAATATACATTCCCTACTTCATATGATCTTTGTGGTACATTGAAACTAATTTTGATTTTCTGTATTAACAGACACGGATGGCTTGTCTTTCATCAAGTTTTCCGGCGTCTATCCCTCTTGCTGATAAATCTTCCTTCTACATCATGAGCTCATCAAGTAGAAGAAAAGCTACGATTACTGTTGATCATCACCGTCAAAGTGATGCCAAGGATTCGTCTAAGTCTGACAAAACGATTGAGGATGAATGTTCAGCCATCAAAGAAGTATGAGCTCTCCAAGTGAAAGAAAAAAAGATGATAGTTTGCAAAGCATTATGAGGATCAAAGAAGCAGAAACACTGATTTTCTAAATATTTTAACACCACCATTTAAATGTATGAGCGTTGTGATGAGCATCGATTCTTTAGACCATTTTAACCATTCTTAGACTTCTAGCAGGGCAAGTAAAGGTTTGCAGGGAGATAGCATCAGTGGCAGACTTAAAGCTGTGGAATTCATCACTGAACAGACTGAATAAGTTGCCTTGAGGCTGATTTTCCTATTGCTAGTCTTTGTGTTATCATCTGTCCCCTAACTGTTTTGGTAGTGCTGTGTCTTTCTGTATGATCCATGTTGTTGCCACATTTAGTTTCTTTGATGTTATAACAAGTTTCAAAAGCTCGTTGGTCAGTAGTTGGATAAGAAACAAGTTATTCATTTTTTAATTTTCTGTATAATTTTGTACATTTACATAGATAAGAAATAAGTTATTCAGATATAAAATTAATAAGATGTTTGGTTGACAATGTATTAGAAACCTGCATAACTAATACATGTATAAGTTATGAAGGAATCTATGTATAATTTTATGCAGAAGATAGAATAATTAATAAATGAATAACTAATTGCTACATAGCTAATACTTTTAGTTGTCTTATACTTTCTCAATTTCAATTTGCTTGTCTTAATTTTCTTTTTGATGCGTTCAAAAAAATGTCTCTTTTCTTTTTTCTAACAACTCTTCAAGTTTAAATTTTCACGTGACTGTTAAAACACTAAAGGACATTTTAAAACATGCTACATATTTTAGTTTAAGCTACGATATTCAAAATTCTTATTTATTTATTTTAGTTTGTATCAAAGTCAAAATTACACATAAGTTATTCTTTAGTTTAATTTTTAACTAGTAGTATTTCTTTATTCTGATATTTTTGTTTACTCTTTTCTAGAAATAGAAACTAAAAATTAGATCAATTAGATGTTGCCACCCAACAAGATTTCCTCTTATCTTCGCCCCTCTGTCCTAATTTACGTAACACATTTATTTTTTGAAAGTCAAACAATTTAAGTTTGATCAAGAATTTGCTGATGAAATTTTAAATTTTTTTGAAATAAAATTTATATATTTATAAACTACGTAAAAAATATTATAAGTCACAGTAATTGACAATCTAAAATAAATAGACTTATTTGAATCTCAAAATTTGAAATATGTCACATAAATCGAGACGGATGAGTAACTCATGTTTTCCATGCAAAATAATACCATCTCAACAACCTAAAAACTTTGAATACTATTTGGATGAATTGTCAAAATCTTTAACAACTATTGAGCATTAGTGGAGCAAAAGCTACTTGAGGTATTCATCCCATTCCTCACCTGCACTCAATGAATTCTCACTCATATTACTTTATTTTTTTAGACTCTCCACTAGAATTATAATGTTTTTAGGTAGTATGAACTGATTTAAAGGAGATGCAAACAACTCTTATTGTCTTTGCTACGGAGGTCATGAAAGACACGGATTAAGGTAGAAGTTCAGTAAGTAGCAGTGTGTTGTTTTGCTATTCATCCATACTTATTATAATATTGCTCGTGTAGTCTCCTCTCCTTTAATTTATGTTACTATGTGTACCTCTGAGGTACAGGTAAAGTCTGCATACACTATACCCTCCCTAGGCCCAAATCGTATGTCGTTGTTGCAAACAGCTCCCATTGAAAAGGACACCTTGCATTAATGTTCATTTTAAGACTCATTTTTTTCATTGGCATGATTCACTAATAATTTGTGGCAAGTGAAGTTTAAAAACTATTTGTTACATATAGTTGAGCTAAAAGAAGTCTTATAGTGTGGTAATAGGAAGGCTTAGAAAACAAAAAAAAGATGACAAACAGAAGAAGTGATCCGGATTCCGACGTCAAAAATGCCAAATTTTTTTGTGGACGTCCGTCAATACCTTGTCTATGCATCCAGTTGTCCCTCATGGCCCGTCCGACCCATTTTGAAGGTCAAACGAGCCCCGGAGCGAGCATACCCCTTATTTCGACAATTTTCGTGTGCTATAGCAAACCATTTTTTGGGTGATCCGGATTCCGACGTCAAAAATGCCAAATTT
>NC_028640.1:2144632-2144732 GCF_001406875.1 Solanum pennellii
GTCAAAAATGCCAAATTTTTTTGTGGACGTCCGTCAAGACCTTGTCTATGAATCCGATTGGCCCTCACGGCCCGTCCGACCATTTTGAAGGTCAAACCGA
>NC_028640.1:2144930-2145282 GCF_001406875.1 Solanum pennellii
TTCGTGTGCTATAGCAAACCATTTTTTGGGTGATCCGGATTCCGACGTCAAAAATGCCAAATTTTTTTGTGGACGTCCGTCAAGACCTTGCTATGCATCCGGTTGGCCCTCATGGCCCTTCCGACCCATTTTGAAGGTCAAACGAGCCCCGGAGCGAGCATACCCCTCATTTTGACGATTTTCTAGTGCTATAGATAACCATTTTTTGGGTGATCCGGATTCCGACGTCAAAAATCCTAAATTTTTTTGTGGACGTCCGTCAAGACCTTGTCTATGCATTCGGCTGTCCCTTACGTCCCGTCCGACCTATTTTGAAGGTCAAACGAGCCCCGAAGCGAGCATACCCCTCATT
>NC_028640.1:2145414-2145670 GCF_001406875.1 Solanum pennellii
GTCCGTCAAGACCTTGTCTATGCATCCGGTTGGCCCTCACGTCCCGTCCGACCCATTTTGAAGGTCAAACGAGCCATGGAGCGAGCATACCCCTCATTTCGACGATTGTTGTGTGCTATAGCAAACCATTTTTTGGGTGATCCGGATTCCGACGTCAAAAATGCCAAATTTTTTTGAGGACGTCCGTCAAGACCTTGTCTGTGCATCCGGTTGGCCCTCACGGCCCGTCCGACCCATTTTGAAGGTCAAACGAGCC
>NC_028640.1:2145748-2145869 GCF_001406875.1 Solanum pennellii
TTTTCGTGTGCTATAGTAAACCTTTTTTTGGGTGATCCGGATTCCGACGTCAAAAATGCCAAACTTTTTTGTGGACGACTTTCAAGACCTTTTCTATGCATCCGGTTGGCCCTCACGGCCC
>NC_028640.1:2146145-2146237 GCF_001406875.1 Solanum pennellii
GTCAAAAATGCCAAATTTTTTTGTGGACGTCCGTCAAGACCTTGTCTATGCATCCGGGTGGCCCTCACGGCCCTTCCGACCGACTTTGAAGG
>NC_028640.1:2146314-2146546 GCF_001406875.1 Solanum pennellii
ACGATTTTCGTGTGCTATAGCAAACCATTTTTTGGGTGATCCGGATTCCGACGTCAAAAATGCCAAAATTTTTTGTGGACGTCCGTCAAGACCTTGCTATGCATCCGGTTGGCTCTCACGGCCCTTCCGACCCATTTTGAGGGTCAAACGAGCCCCGGAGCGAGCATACCCCTCATTTCGACGATTTTCGTGTGCTATTGCAAGCCATTTTTTGGGTGATCCGGATTCCGAC
>NC_028640.1:2146654-2149885 GCF_001406875.1 Solanum pennellii
GGCCCTTCCGACCCATTTTGAAGGTCAAACGAGCCCCGAAGCGAGCATACGCCTCATTTCGACGATTTTCGTGTGCTATAGCAAACCATTTTTTGGGTGATCCGGATTCCGACGTCAAAAAATGCCAAATTTTTTTCTGGACATTCGTCAAGACCTTGTGTATGACTCCTGTTGGCCCTCACGGCCCGTCCGACCCATTTTGAAGGTCAAACGAGCCCCGAAGCGAGCATACGCCTCATTTCGACGATTTTCGTGTGCTATAGCAAACCATTTTTTGGGTGATCCGGATTCCGACGTCAAAAATGCCAAATTTTTTTGTGGACGTTCGTCAAGACCTTGTCTATGCATTCAGTTGGCCCTCACGGCCCGTCCGACCTATTTTGAAGGTCAAACGATTCCCAGAGCGAGCATACCTATAATTTCGATGATTTTCGTGTGCTATAGCAAACCATTTTTTGGGTGATCCAGATTCCGACGTCAAAAATGCAAAATTTATTTGTGGACGTCCGTCAAGACTTTGTCTATGCATCCGGTTGGCTCTCACGGACCGTCCAACCCATTTTGAAGGTCAAACGAGCCCCGGAGCGAGCATACCCCTCATTTCGACGATTTTCATGTGCTATAGCAAACCTTTTTTTGGGTGATCCGGATTCCGACGTCAAAAATGCCAATTTTTTTTGTGGACGTCCGTCAATACCTTGTCTATGCATGCGGTTGGCCCTCATGGCCCGTCTGACCCATTCTGAAGGTCAAACGAGCCCCGGAGCGAGCATACCCCTCATTTCGACGATTTTCGTGTGCTATAGCAAACCATTTTTTGGGTTATCCGGATTCCGACGTCAAAAATGCCAAATGTTTTTGTTGACGTCCATCAAGGCCTTGTCTATGCATCAGGTTGGCCCTCACGGCCCGTCCGACCCATTTTGGAGGTCAAACGTGCCCCGGAGCGAGCATACCCCTCATTTCGACGATTTTCCTGTGCTATAGCAAACCTTTTTTTGGGTGATCCGGATTCCGACGTCAAAAATGCCAAATGTTTTTGTTGACGTCCATCAAGGCCTTGTCTATGCATCAGGTTGGCCCTCACGGCCCGTCCGACCCATTTTGGAGGTCAAACGTGCCCCGGAGCGAGCATACCCCTCATTTCGACGATTTTCCTGTGCTATAGCAAACCTTTTTTTGGGTGATCCGGATTCCGACGTCAAAAATGCCAAATGTTTTTGTTGACGTCCATCAAGGCCTTGTCTATGCATCAGGTTGGCCCTCACGGCCCGTCCGACCCATTTTGGAGGTCAAACGTGCCCCGGAGCGAGCATACCCCTCATTTCGACGATTTTCCTGTGCTATAGCAAACCTTTTTTTGGGTGATCCGGATTCCGACGTCAAAAATGCCAAATGTTTTTGTTGACGTCCATCAAGGCCTTGTCTATGCATCAGGTTGGCCCTCACGGCCCGTCCGACCCATTTTGGAGGTCAAACGTGCCCCGGAGCGAGCATACCCCTCATTTCGACGATTTTCCTGTGCTATAGCAAACCTTTTTTTGGGTGATCCGGATTCCGACGTCAAAAATGCCAAATGTTTTTGTTGACGTCCATCAAGGCCTTGTCTATGCATCAGGTTGGCCCTCACGGCCCGTCCGACCCATTTTGGAGGTCAAACGTGCCCCGGAGCGAGCATACCCCTCATTTCGACGATTTTCCTGTGCTATAGCAAACCTTTTTTTGGGTGATCCGGATTCCGACGTCAAAAATGCCAAATGTTTTTGTTGACGTCCATCAAGGCCTTGTCTATGCATCAGGTTGGCCCTCACGGCCCGTCCGACCCATTTTGGAGGTCAAACGTGCCCCGGAGCGAGCATACCCCTCATTTCGACGATTTTCCTGTGCTATAGCAAACCTTTTTTTGGGTGATCCGGATTCCGACGTCAAAAATGCCAAATGTTTTTGTTGACGTCCATCAAGGCCTTGTCTATGCATCAGGTTGGCCCTCACGGCCCGTCCGACCCATTTTGGAGGTCAAACGTGCCCCGGAGCGAGCATACCCCTCATTTCGACGATTTTCCTGTGCTATAGCAAACCTTTTTTTGGGTGATCCGGATTCCGACGTCAAAAATGCCAAATGTTTTTGTTGACGTCCATCAAGGCCTTGTCTATGCATCAGGTTGGCCCTCACGGCCCGTCCGACCCATTTTGGAGGTCAAACGTGCCCCGGAGCGAGCATACCCCTCATTTCGACGATTTTCCTGTGCTATAGCAAACCTTTTTTTGGGTGATCCGGATTCCGACGTCAAAAATGCCAAATGTTTTTGTTGACGTCCATCAAGGCCTTGTCTATGCATCAGGTTGGCCCTCACGGCCCGTCCGACCCATTTTGGAGGTCAAACGTGCCCCGGAGCGAGCATACCCCTCATTTCGACGATTTTCCTGTGCTATAGCAAACCTTTTTTTGGGTGATCCGGATTCCGACGTCAAAAATGCCAAATGTTTTTGTTGACGTCCATCAAGGCCTTGTCTATGCATCAGGTTGGCCCTCACGGCCCGTCCGACCCATTTTGGAGGTCAAACGTGCCCCGGAGCGAGCATACCCCTCATTTCGACGATTTTCCTGTGCTATAGCAAACCTTTTTTTGGGTGATCCGGATTCCGACGTCAAAAATGCCAAATGTTTTTGTTGACGTCCATCAAGGCCTTGTCTATGCATCAGGTTGGCCCTCACGGCCCGTCCGACCCATTTTGGAGGTCAAACGTGCCCCGGAGCGAGCATACCCCTCATTTCGACGATTTTCCTGTGCTATAGCAAACCTTTTTTTGGGTGATCCGGATTCCGACGTCAAAAATGCCAAATGTTTTTGTGGACGTCCATCAAGACCTTGTCTATGCATCAGGTTGGCCCTCACGGCCCGTCCGAACCATTTTGGAGGTCAAACGAGCCCCGAAGCGAGCATACCCCTCATTTCGATGATTTTCGTGTGCTATAGCANAGGTCAAACGAGCCCCGGAGCGAGCATACCCCTCATTTCGACGATTTTCCTGTGCTATGGCAAACCATTTTTTGGTTGATCCAGATTCCGACGTCAAAAATGCCAAATATTTTTGTGGAAGTCCGTCAAGACCTTGTCTATGCATCCGGTTGGCCCTCACGGCCCGTCCGATCCATTTTGTAGGTCAAACGAGCCCCGGAGCAAGCATACGCCTCATTTCGACGATTTTCGTGTGCTATAGCAAACCATT
>NC_028640.1:2149891-2150507 GCF_001406875.1 Solanum pennellii
ACCATTTTTTGGGTGATCCGGATTCCGACGTCGAAAATGCCAAATTTTTTTGTGGACGTCCGTCAAGACCTTGTCTATGCATCCGGTTGGCCTTCACGGCCCGTCCAACCCATTTTGGAGGTCAAACGAGCCCCGAAGCGAGCATACGCCTCATTTCGACGATTTTCGTGTGCTATAGCAAACCATTTTTTGGGTGATCCAGATTCCGACGTCCAAAATGCCAAATTTTTGTGTGGACGTCCGTCAAGACCTTGTCTATGCATCCGATTGGACCTCACGGCATGTACGACCCATTTTGAAGGTTAAACGATCCCCGGAGCGAGCATACCCCTCATTTCGACGATTTTCGTGTGCTATATAGTAAACCATTTTTTGGGTGATCCAGATTCCGCCGTCAAAAATGCCAAATTTTTTAGTGTCGTCCGTCAAGACCTTGTCTATGCATCCGCTTGGCCCTCACGGCCCGTCCGACCCATTTTGAAGGTCAAACGAGCCCCGGAGCGAGCATACCCCTCATTTCGACGATTTTCGTGTGCTATAGCAAACCATTTTTTGGGTGATCCAGATTCCGACGTCAAAAATTCAAAATTTTTTTGTGAACGTCCATCAAGACCTT
>NC_028640.1:2150568-2152904 GCF_001406875.1 Solanum pennellii
GCATACCCCTCATTTCGACGATTTTCGTGTGCTACAGCAAACCATTTTTTGGGTGATCCCGATTCCAGCGTCAAAAATGCCAATTTTTTTGTGGACGTCCGTCAAGACCTTGTCTATGCATCCGCTTGGCCATCACGGCCCGTCCGACCCAATTTGAAGGTCAAACAAGCCCCGGAGAGAGTATACGCCTCATTTCGACGATTTTCGTGTGCTATAGCAAACCATTTTTTGGGTGATCCGGATTCCAGCGTCAAAAATGCCAATTTTTTTGTGGACGTCCGTCAAGACCTTGTCTGTGCATCCGGTTGGCCCTCACGGCCCGTCCGACCCATTTTGAAGGTCAAACGAGCCTCGGAGCGAGCATACCCCTCATTTCGACGATTTTCGTGTGCTACAGCAAACCATTTTTTGGGTGATCCCGATTCCAGCGTCAAAAATGCCAATTTTTTTGTGGACGTCCGTCAAGACCTTGTCTGTGCATCCGGTTGGCCCTCACGGCCCGTCCGACCCATTTTGAAGGTCAAACGAGCCTCGGAGCGAGCATACCCCTCATTTCGACGATTTTCGTGTGCTACAGCAAACCATTTTTTGGGTGATCCCGATTCCAGCGTCAAAAATGCCAATTTTTTTGTGGACGTCCGTCAAGACCTTGTCTGTGCATCCGGTTGGCCCTCACGGCCCGTCCGACCCATTTTGAAGGTCAAACGAGCCTCGGAGCGAGCATACCCCTCATTTCGACGATTTTCGTGTGCTACAGCAAACCATTTTTTGGGTGATCCCGATTCCAGCGTCAAAAATGCCAATTTTTTTGTGGACGTCCGTCAAGACCTTGTCTGTGCATCCGGTTGGCCCTCACGGCCCGTCCGACCCATTTTGAAGGTCAAACGAGCCTCGGAGCGAGCATACCCCTCATTTCGACGATTTTCGTGTGCTACAGCAAACCATTTTTTGGGTGATCCCGATTCCAGCGTCAAAAATGCCAATTTTTTTGTGGACGTCCGTCAAGACCTTGTCTGTGCATCCGGTTGGCCCTCACGGCCCGTCCGACCCATTTTGAAGGTCAAACGAGCCTCGGAGCGAGCATACCCCTCATTTCGACGATTTTCGTGTGCTACAGCAAACCATTTTTTGGGTGATCCCGATTCCAGCGTCAAAAATGCCAATTTTTTTGTGGACGTCCGTCAAGACCTTGTCTGTGCATCCGGTTGGCCCTCACGGCCCGTCCGACCCATTTTGAAGGTCAAACGAGCCTCGGAGCGAGCATACCCCTCATTTCGACGATTTTCGTGTGCTACAGCAAACCATTTTTTGGGTGATCCCGATTCCAGCGTCAAAAATGCCAATTTTTTTGTGGACGTCCGTCAAGACCTTGTCTGTGCATCCGGTTGGCCCTCACGGCCCGTCCGACCCATTTTGAAGGTCAAACGAGCCTCGGAGCGAGCATACCCCTCATTTCGACGATTTTCGTGTGCTACAGCAAACCATTTTTTGGGTGATCCCGATTCCAGCGTCAAAAATGCCAATTTTTTTGTGGACGTCCGTCAAGACCTTGTCTGTGCATCCGGTTGGCCCTCACGGCCCGTCCGACCCATTTTGAAGGTCAAACGAGCCTCGGAGCGAGCATACCCCTCATTTCGACGATTTTCGTGTGCTACAGCAAACCATTTTTTGGGTGATCCCGATTCCAGCGTCAAAAATGCCAATTTTTTTGTGGACGTCCGTCAAGACCTTGTCTGTGCATCCGGTTGGCCCTCACGGCCCGTCCGACCCATTTTGAAGGTCAAACGAGCCTCGGAGCGAGCATACCCCTCATTTCGACGATTTTCGTGTGCTACAGCAAACCATTTTTTGGGTGATCCCGATTCCAGCGTCAAAAATGCCAATTTTTTTGTGGACGTCCGTCAAGACCTTGTCTGTGCATCCGGTTGGCCCTCACGGCCCGTCCGACCCATTTTGAAGGTCAAACGAGCCTCGGAGCGAGCATACCCCTCATTTCGACGATTTTCGTGTGCTACAGCAAACCATTTTTTGGGTGATCCCGATTCCAGCGTCAAAAATGCCAATTTTTTTGTGGACGTCCGTCAAGACCTTGTCTGTGCATCCGGTTGGCCCTCACGGCCCGTCCGACCCATTTTGAAGGTCAAACGAGCCTCGGAGCGAGCATACCCCTCATTTCGACGATTTTCGTGTGCTACAGCAAACCATTTTTTGGGTGATCCCGATTCCAGCGTCAAAAATGCCAAATATTTTTGTGGACGTCCGTCAAGACCTTGTCTATGCATCCGGTTGGCCCTCGCGGCCCGTCTGACCCATTTTGAAGGTCAAACGAGCCCCGG
>NC_028640.1:2153081-2153225 GCF_001406875.1 Solanum pennellii
TGCTATAGCAAACCATTTTTTGGGTGATCCGGATTCTGTCGTCAAAAATGCCAAATTTTTTTGTAAACGTCCGTCAAGACCTTGTCTATGCATCTGCTTGTTCCTCACAGCCCGTCCGACCCATTTTGAAGGTCAAACGAGCCC
>NC_028640.1:2153358-2153851 GCF_001406875.1 Solanum pennellii
CGACGTCAAAAATGCCAAATTTTTTTGTGGACGTCCGTCAAGACCTTGTCTTTGCATCCGGTTGGCCCTCACGGCCCGTCCAACCCATTTTGAAGGTCAAACGAGTCCCGGAGCGAGCATACCCTTCATTTCCACGATTTTCGTGTGCTATAGCAAACCTTTTTTTGGGTGATCCGGATTCCGACGTCAAAAATGCCAAATTTTTTTTTGGACGTCCGTCAAGACCTTGTCTATGCATCCGGTTGGCCCTCATGGCCCATCCGACCCATTTTGAATGTCAAATGAGCCCCGGAGCGAGCATACCCCTCATTTCAACGATTTTCGTGTGCTATAGTAAACCATTTTTTGGGTGATCCAGATTCTGACGTCAAAAATGCCTAATTTTTTTGTGG
Organism: Solanum pennellii; assembly: GCF_001406875.1. Taxonomy (NCBI): domain Eukaryota; kingdom Viridiplantae; phylum Streptophyta; class Magnoliopsida; order Solanales; family Solanaceae; genus Solanum; species Solanum pennellii. The sequence goes on from NC_028640.1 coordinate 2,153,751, forward strand.
ACGTCCATCAAGACCTTGTCTATGCATCCAGTTGGCCATCACGGCATGTCCGACCCATTTTTAAGGTCAAACGAGCCCCGGAGCGAGCATACCCCTCATTT
>NC_028640.1:2153881-2158350 GCF_001406875.1 Solanum pennellii
CATTTTTTGGGTGATCCGGATTCCGACGTCAAAATGCCAAATTTTTTTGTGGACGTCCGTCAAGACCTTGTCTATGCATCTGATTGGTCCTCACGGCCCTTCCGACCCATTTTGAAGGTCAAACGAGCCCCGAAGCGAGCATACGCCTCATTTCGACGATTTTCGTGTGCTATAGCAAACCATTTTTTGGGTGATCCGGATTCTGACGTCAAAAATGCCAAATTTTTTTGTGGACGTCCGTCAAGACCTTGTTTATGCATTTGGTGGGCCCTCACGGCCTGTCCAACCCATTTTGAAGGTCAAACGAGTCCCGGAGCGAGCATACCCCTCATTTCCACGATTTTCATGTGCTATAGCAAACCTTTTTTTGGGTGATCCGGATTCCGACGTCAAAAATGCCACATTTTTTTGTGGACGTCCGTCAAGACCTTGTCTATGCATCTGATTGGCCCTCACGGCATGTCCGACCCATTTTGAAGGTCAAACGAGCCCCGCAGCGAGCATACCCCTAATTTTGACGATTTTCGTGTGCTACAGCAAACCATTGTTTAGGTAATCCGGATTCCGACGTCAAAAATGCCAATTTTTTTTGTGGACATTCTTCATGACCTTGTCTATGCATCCGGTTGGCCCTCACGGCCCGTCCGACCCATTATGAAGGTCAAACGAGCCCCGGAGCGAGCATACCCCTCATTTCGACGATTTTCGTGTGCTATAGCAAACCATTTTTTTAATGATCTGAATTCCGACGTCAAAAATGCCAAATTTTTTTGTGAACCTCCTTCAAGACCTTGTCTATGTATCCGGTTGGTCCTCACGGCCCGTCCTACCCATTTTGAAGGTCAAACGAGCCCCGGAGCGAGCATACCCCTCATTACGACGATTTTCGTGTGCTATAGCAAACCATTTTTTGGGTGATCCGGATTACGACGTCAAAAATGTCAAATTTTTTTGTAGACGTCCGTCAATACCTTGTCTATGCATCCGCTTGGCCCTCATGGCTCATCCGACCCATTTTGAAGGTCAAACGAGCCCCGGAGCGAGCATACGCCTCATTTCGACGATTTTCGTGTGCTATAGCAAACCATTTTTTGGGTGATCCGAATTCCGACGTCAAAAATTCAAAATTTTTCTGTGGACGTCCGTTAAGACCTTGTCTATGCATCCGATTGGACCTCACGGCCCGTCCAACCCATTTTAAAGGTCAAACGAGCCCCGGAGCGAGCATACCCCTCATTTCGACGATTTTCTTGCGCTATAGCAAACCATTTTTTGGGTGATCCGGATTTTGACGTGAAATATGCCAAATGTTTTTGTGGACGTCCGTCAAGACCTTGTCTATGCATCTGGTTGGCCCTCACGTCCCATCCGACCCATTTTGATGGTCAAACGAGCCCCAGAGCGAGCATACCCCTCATTTCGACGATTTTCGTGTGCTACAGCAAACCATTTTTTGGGTGATATGGATTCCGACGTCAAAAACGTCAATATTTTTGTGGACATTCTTCAAGACCTTGTCTATGTAACCGGTTGGCCCTCACGGACCGTCCGACCCATTTTGAAGGTCAACCGAGCCCCGGAGCGAGCATACCCCTCATTTCGACGATTTTCGTGTGCTATAGCAAACCATTTTTTGGGTGATCCGGATTCCGACGTCAAAAATGCCAAATTTTTTTGTGGACCTCCGTCAAGACCTTGTCTATGCATCCGGCTGGCCCTCACGGCATGTCTGACCCATTTTGAAGGTCAAACGAGCCCCGCAGCGAGCATACCCCTTATTTCGACGATTTTCGTGTGCTATAGCAAACCATTTTTTGGGTGATCCGGATTCCGACGTCAAAAATGCCAAATTTTTTTGTGGACGTCCTATATGACCTTTTCTATGCATCCGGTAGGCCTTCACGTCCCGTCCGACCCATTTTGAAGGTCAAACGAGCCCCGTAGCGAGCATGCCCCTCATTTCGACGATTTTCGTGTGCTATAGCAAACCATTTTTTGGGTGATCCGGATTCCGACGTCAAAAATGCCAAATTTTTTTGTGGACGTCCGTCAAGACATTGTCTATGCATCCGGTTTGCCATCACGGCATGTCCGACACATTTTGAAGGTCAAACGAGCCCCGAAGCGAGCATACCCCTTATTTCGACGATTTTCGTGTGCTATAGCAAACCATTTTTTGGGTGATCCGGATTCCGACGTCAAAAATGCCAAATTTTTTTGTGGACGTCCGTCAAGACATTGTCTATGCATCCGGTTTGCCATCACGGCATGTCCGACACATTTTGAAGGTCAAACGAGCCCCGAAGCGAGCATACCCCTTATTTCGACGATTTTCGTGTGCTATAGCAAACCATTTTTTGGGTGATCCGGATTCCGACGTCAAAAATGCCAAATTTTTTTGTGGACGTCCGTCAAGACATTGTCTATGCATCCGGTTTGCCATCACGGCATGTCCGACACATTTTGAAGGTCAAACGAGCCCCGAAGCGAGCATACCCCTTATTTCGACGATTTTCGTGTGCTATAGCAAACCATTTTTTGGGTGATCCGGATTCCGACGTCAAAAATGCCAAATTTTTTTGTGGACGTCCGTCAAGACATTGTCTATGCATCCGGTTTGCCATCACGGCATGTCCGACACATTTTGAAGGTCAAACGAGCCCCGAAGCGAGCATACCCCTTATTTCGACGATTTTCGTGTGCTATAGCAAACCATTTTTTGGGTGATCCGGATTCCGACGTCAAAAATGCCAAATTTTTTTGTGGACGTCCGTCAAGACATTGTCTATGCATCCGGTTTGCCATCACGGCATGTCCGACACATTTTGAAGGTCAAACGAGCCCCGAAGCGAGCATACCCCTTATTTCGACGATTTTCGTGTGCTATAGCAAACCATTTTTTGGGTGATCCGGATTCCGACGTCAAAAATGCCAAATTTTTTTGTGGACGTCCGTCAAGACATTGTCTATGCATCCGGTTTGCCATCACGGCATGTCCGACACATTTTGAAGGTCAAACGAGCCCCGAAGCGAGCATACCCCTTATTTCGACGATTTTCGTGTGCTATAGCAAACCATTTTTTGGGTGATCCGGATTCCGACGTCAAAAATGCCAAATTTTTTTGTGGACGTCCGTCAAGACATTGTCTATGCATCCGGTTTGCCATCACGGCATGTCCGACACATTTTGAAGGTCAAACGAGCCCCGAAGCGAGCATACCCCTTATTTCGACGATTTTCGTGTGCTATAGCAAACCATTTTTTGGGTGATCCGGATTCCGACGTCAAAAATGCCAAATTTTTTTGTGGACGTCCGTCAAGACATTGTCTATGCATCCGGTTTGCCATCACGGCATGTCCGACACATTTTGAAGGTCAAACGAGCCCCGAAGCGAGCATACCCCTTATTTCGACGATTTTCGTGTGCTATAGCAAACCATTTTTTGGGTGATCCGGATTCCGACGTCAAAAATGCCAAATTTTTTTGTGGACGTCCGTCAAGACATTGTCTATGCATCCGGTTTGCCATCACGGCATGTCCGACACATTTTGAAGGTCAAACGAGCCCCGAAGCGAGCATACCCCTTATTTCGACGATTTTCGTGTGCTATAGCAAACCATTTTTTGGGTGATCCGGATTCCGACGTCAAAAATGCCAAATTTTTTTGTGGACGTCCGTCAAGACATTGTCTATGCATCCGGTTTGCCATCACGGCATGTCCGACACATTTTGAAGGTCAAACGAGCCCCGAAGCGAGCATACCCCTTATTTCGACGATTTTCGTGTGCTATAGCAAACCATTTTTTGGGTGATCCGGATTCCGACGTCAAAAATGCCAAATTTTTTTGTGGACGTCCGTCAAGACATTGTCTATGCATCCGGTTTGCCATCACGGCATGTCCGACACATTTTGAAGGTCAAACGAGCCCCGAAGCGAGCATACCCCTTATTTCGACGATTTTCGTGTGCTATAGCAAACCATTTTTTGGGTGATCCGGATTCCGACGTCAAAAATGCCAAATTTTTTTGTGGACGTCCGTCAAGACATTGTCTATGCATCCGGTTTGCCATCACGGCATGTCCGACACATTTTGAAGGTCAAACGAGCCCCGAAGCGAGCATACCCCTTATTTCGACGATTTTCGTGTGCTATAGCAAACCATTTTTTGGGTGATCCGGATTCCGACGTCAAAAATGCCAAATTTTTTTGTGGACGTCCGTCAAGCCCTTGTCTTTGCATCCGGTTGTCCCTCACGGCCCGTCCGACCCTTTTGGAAGGTCAAACGAGCCCCGGAGCGAGCATACGCCTCATTTCGACAATTTTCGTGTGCTATAGCAAACCATTTTTTAAGTGATCCGGATTCCAACATAAAAAATGCCAAATTTTTTTGTGGACGTCCGTCAAGACATTGTCTATGCATCCGGTTTGCCATCACGGCATGTCCGACACATTTTGAAGGTCAAACGA
>NC_028640.1:2158488-2158565 GCF_001406875.1 Solanum pennellii
ATGCATCCGGTTGTCCCTCACGGCCCGTCCGACCCATTTTGAAGGTCAAACGAGCCCCGGAGCGAGCGTACCCCTAG
>NC_028640.1:2158929-2159210 GCF_001406875.1 Solanum pennellii
ATTTTCGTGTGCTATAGCAAACCATTTTTTGGGTGATCCGGATTCCGACGTCAAAAATGCTAAATGTTTTTGTGGACGTCCTGCAAGACCTTGCTATGCATCCGGTAGGCCTTCACGTCCCGTCCGACCCATTTTGAAGGTCAAACGAGCCCCGGAGCGAGCATACCCCTCATTTCGACGATTTTCGTGTGCTATAGCAAACCATTTTTTTGGGTGATCCGGATTCCGACGTAAAAAATGCCAAATTCTTTTGTGGACGTCCGTCAAGACCTTGTTTGTGT
>NC_028640.1:2159394-2159553 GCF_001406875.1 Solanum pennellii
TTTTGGGTGATCCGGATTCCGACATCAAAAATGCCAAATTTTTTTGTGGACGTCCGTCAAGACCTTGTCTATGCATCTGATTGTCCCTCACGGCTCGTCCGACCCATTTGGAAGGTCAAACGAGTCCCGGAGCGAGCATACCCCTCATTTCGACGATTT
>NC_028640.1:2169553-2169898 GCF_001406875.1 Solanum pennellii
TGTGCTATAGCAAACCATTTTTTGGGTAATCCGGATTCCGATGTCAAAAATGCCAAATTTTTTTTTGGACGTCCGTCAAGACCTTTTATATGCATCTGGTTGTCCCTCACGGCCCGTCCGACCCATTTTGAAGGTCAAACGAGCCGCGGAGCGAGCATACCCCTCATTTCGACGATTTTCGTGTGCTATAGCAAACCATTTTTTGGGTGATCCGGATTCCGACGTCAAAAATGTAAAATATTTTTGTGGACGTCCATCAAGACCTTGTCTATGCATCCGGTTGTCCCTCACAGCCCGTCTGACCCATTTTGAAGGTCAAACGAGCCCCGGAGCGAGCATACCCCT
>NC_028640.1:2169915-2176709 GCF_001406875.1 Solanum pennellii
AGCGAGCATACCCCTTATTTCGACGATTTTCGTGTGCTATAGCAAACCATTTTTTGGGTGATCCGGATTTCTACATCAAAAATGCCAAATTTTTTTTGGACGTCCGTCAAGACCTTGTCTATGCATCCGATTGGCCCTCACGGCCCGTCCGACCCATTTTGAAGGTCAAATGAGCCCCGGAGCGAGCATACCCCTCATTTCGACGATTTTATAGCAAACCATTTTTTGGGCGATCCGGATTCCGATGTCAAAAATGCCAAATTTTTTTTTTGGACGTCCGTCAAGACCTTTTCTATGCATCCGATTGCCCCTCACGGCCCGTCCGACCCATTTTGACGGTCAAACGAGCCCCGGAGCGAGCATACCCCTCTTTTCGACGATTTTCGTGTAGCAAACCATTTTTTGGGTTATTCGGATTCCGACGTCAAAAATGCCAAATTTTTTTTTTGGACGTCCGTCAAGACCTTTTCTATGCATCCGATTGCCCCTCACGGCCCGTCCGACCCATTTTGACGGTCAAACGAGCCCCGGAGCGAGCATACCCCTCTTTTCGCCGATTTTCGTGTAGCAAACCATTTTTTGGGTTATTCGGATTCCGACGTCAAAAATGCCAAATTTTTTTTTTGGACGTCCGTCAAGACCTTTTCTATGCATCCGATTGCCCCTCACGGCCCGTCCGACCCATTTTGACGGTCAAACGAGCCCCGGAGCGAGCATACCCCTCTTTTCGCCGATTTTCGTGTAGCAAACCATTTTTTGGGTTATTCGGATTCCGACGTCAAAAATGCCAAATTTTTTTTTTGGACGTCCGTCAAGACCTTTTCTATGCATCCGATTGCCCCTCACGGCCCGTCCGACCCATTTTGACGGTCAAACGAGCCCCGGAGCGAGCATACCCCTCTTTTCGCCGATTTTCGTGTAGCAAACCATTTTTTGGGTTATTCGGATTCCGACGTCAAAAATGCCAAATTTTTTTTTTGGACGTCCGTCAAGACCTTTTCTATGCATCCGATTGCCCCTCACGGCCCGTCCGACCCATTTTGACGGTCAAACGAGCCCCGGAGCGAGCATACCCCTCTTTTCGCCGATTTTCGTGTAGCAAACCATTTTTTGGGTTATTCGGATTCCGACGTCAAAAATGCCAAATTTTTTTTTTGGACGTCCGTCAAGACCTTTTCTATGCATCCGATTGCCCCTCACGGCCCGTCCGACCCATTTTGACGGTCAAACGAGCCCCGGAGCGAGCATACCCCTCTTTTCGCCGATTTTCGTGTAGCAAACCATTTTTTGGGTTATTCGGATTCCGACGTCAAAAATGCCAAATTTTTTTTTTGGACGTCCGTCAAGACCTTTTCTATGCATCCGATTGCCCCTCACGGCCCGTCCGACCCATTTTGACGGTCAAACGAGCCCCGGAGCGAGCATACCCCTCTTTTCGCCGATTTTCGTGTAGCAAACCATTTTTTGGGTTATTCGGATTCCGACGTCAAAAATGCCAAATTTTTTTTTTGGACGTCCGTCAAGACCTTTTCTATGCATCCGATTGCCCCTCACGGCCCGTCCGACCCATTTTGACGGTCAAACGAGCCCCGGAGCGAGCATACCCCTCTTTTCGCCGATTTTCGTGTAGCAAACCATTTTTTGGGTTATTCGGATTCCGACGTCAAAAATGCCAAATTTTTTTTTTGGACGTCCGTCAAGACCTTTTCTATGCATCCGATTGCCCCTCACGGCCCGTCCGACCCATTTTGACGGTCAAACGAGCCCCGGAGCGAGCATACCCCTCTTTTCGCCGATTTTCGTGTAGCAAACCATTTTTTGGGTTATTCGGATTCCGACGTCAAAAATGCCAAATTTTTTTTTTGGACGTCCGTCAAGACCTTTTCTATGCATCCGATTGCCCCTCACGGCCCGTCCGACCCATTTTGACGGTCAAACGAGCCCCGGAGCGAGCATACCCCTCTTTTCGCCGATTTTCGTGTAGCAAACCATTTTTTGGGTTATTCGGATTCCGACGTCAAAAATGCCAAATTTTTTTTTTGGACGTCCGTCAAGACCTTTTCTATGCATCCGATTGCCCCTCACGGCCCGTCCGACCCATTTTGAAGGTCAAATGAGCCCCGGAGCGAGCATACCCCTCATTTCGACGATTTTATAGCAAACCATTTTTTGGTGATCCGGATTCCGATGTCAAAAATGCCAAATTTTTTTTTTGGACGTCCGTCAAGACCTTTTATATGCATCCGGTTGTCCCTCACGGCCCGTCCGACCCATTTTGAAGGTCAAATGAGCCCCGGAGCGAGCATCCCCCTCTTTTCGACGATTTTCGTGTAGCAAACCATTTTTTGGGCGATCCGGATTCCGATATCAAAAATGCCAAAAAAATTTTTTGGACGTCCGTCAAGACCTTGTCTATGCATCTGATTGGTCCTCACGGCCCGTCCGACCCATTTTGACGGTCAAACGAGCCCCGGAGCGAGCATCCCCCTCTTTTCGACGATTTTCGTGTAGCAAACCATTTTTTGGGCGATCCGGATTCCGATATCAAAAATGCCAAAAAAATTTTTTGGACGTCCGTCAAGACCTTGTCTATGCATCTGATTGGTCCTCACGGCCCGTCCGACCCATTTTGAAGGTCAAACGAGCCCCGGAGCGAGCATCCCCCTCTTTTCGACGATTTTCGTGTAGCAAACCATTTTTTGGGCGATCCGGATTCCGATATCAAAAATGCCAAAAAAATTTTTTGGACGTCCGTCAAGACCTTGTCTATGCATCTGATTGGTCCTCACGGCCCGTCCGACCCATTTTGACGGTCAAACGAGCCCCGGAGCGAGCATCCCCCTCTTTTCGACGATTTTCGTGTAGCAAACCATTTTTTGGGCGATCCGGATTCCGATATCAAAAATGCCAAAAAAATTTTTTGGACGTCCGTCAAGACCTTGTCTATGCATCTGATTGGTCCTCACGGCCCGTCCGACCCATTTTGACGGTCAAACGAGCCCCGGAGCGAGCATCCCCCTCTTTTCGACGATTTTCGTGTAGCAAACCATTTTTTGGGCGATCCGGATTCCGATATCAAAAATGCCAAAAAAATTTTTTGGACGTCCGTCAAGACCTTGTCTATGCATCTGATTGGTCCTCACGGCCCGTCCGACCCATTTTGACGGTCAAACGAGCCCCGGAGCGAGCATCCCCCTCTTTTCGACGATTTTCGTGTAGCAAACCATTTTTTGGGCGATCCGGATTCCGATATCAAAAATGCCAAAAAAATTTTTTGGACGTCCGTCAAGACCTTGTCTATGCATCTGATTGGTCCTCACGGCCCGTCCGACCCATTTTGACGGTCAAACGAGCCCCGGAGCGAGCATCCCCCTCTTTTCGACGATTTTCGTGTAGCAAACCATTTTTTGGGCGATCCGGATTCCGATATCAAAAATGCCAAAAAAATTTTTTGGACGTCCGTCAAGACCTTGTCTATGCATCTGATTGGTCCTCACGGCCCGTCCGACCCATTTTGACGGTCAAACGAGCCCCGGAGCGAGCATCCCCCTCTTTTCGACGATTTTCGTGTAGCAAACCATTTTTTGGGCGATCCGGATTCCGATATCAAAAATGCCAAAAAAATTTTTTGGACGTCCGTCAAGACCTTGTCTATGCATCTGATTGGTCCTCACGGCCCGTCCGACCCATTTTGACGGTCAAACGAGCCCCGGAGCGAGCATCCCCCTCTTTTCGACGATTTTCGTGTAGCAAACCATTTTTTGGGCGATCCGGATTCCGATATCAAAAATGCCAAAAAAATTTTTTGGACGTCCGTCAAGACCTTGTCTATGCATCTGATTGGTCCTCACGGCCCGTCCGACCCATTTTGACGGTCAAACGAGCCCCGGAGCGAGCATCCCCCTCTTTTCGACGATTTTCGTGTAGCAAACCATTTTTTGGGCGATCCGGATTCCGATATCAAAAATGCCAAAAAAATTTTTTGGACGTCCGTCAAGACCTTGTCTATGCATCTGATTGGTCCTCACGGCCCGTCCGACCCATTTTGACGGTCAAACGAGCCCCGGAGCGAGCATCCCCCTCTTTTCGACGATTTTCGTGTAGCAAACCATTTTTTGGGCGATCCGGATTCCGATATCAAAAATGCCAAAAAAATTTTTTGGACGTCCGTCAAGACCTTGTCTATGCATCTGATTGGTCCTCACGGCCCGTCCGACCCATTTTGAAGGTCAAACGAGCCCCGGAGCGAGCATACCCCTCATTTCGACGATTTTATAGCAAACCATTTTTTGGGCGATCCGGATTCCGATATCAAAAATGCCAAAAAAATTTTTTGGACGTCCGTCAAGACCTTTTATATGCATTCGATTGGCCCTCACGGCCCGTCCGACCCATTTTGAAGGTCAAACGAGCCCCGAAGCGAGCATACCCCTCATTTCGACGATTTTATAGCAAACCATTTTTTGGGCGATCCGGATTCCGATATCAAAAATGCCAAAAAAATTTTTTGGACGTCCGTCAAGACCTTTTATATGCATTCGATTGGCCCTCACGGCCCGTCCGACCCATTTTGAAGGTCAAACGAGCCCCGAAGCGAGCATACCCCTCATTTCGACGATTTTATAGCAAACCATTTTTTGGGCGATCCGGATTCCGATATCAAAAATGCCAAAAAAATTTTTTGGACGTCCGTCAAGACCTTTTATATGCATTCGATTGGCCCTCACGGCCCGTCCGACCCATTTTGAAGGTCAAACGAGCCCCGAAGCGAGCATACCCCTCATTTCGACGATTTTATAGCAAACCATTTTTTGGGCGATCCGGATTCCGATATCAAAAATGCCAAAAAAATTTTTTGGACGTCCGTCAAGACCTTTTATATGCATTCGATTGGCCCTCACGGCCCGTCCGACCCATTTTGAAGGTCAAACGAGCCCCGAAGCGAGCATACCCCTCATTTCGACGATTTTATAGCAAACCATTTTTTGGGCGATCCGGATTCCGATATCAAAAATGCCAAAAAAATTTTTTGGACGTCCGTCAAGACCTTTTATATGCATTCGATTGGCCCTCACGGCCCGTCCGACCCATTTTGAAGGTCAAACGAGCCCCGAAGCGAGCATACCCCTCATTTCGACGATTTTATAGCAAACCATTTTTTGGGCGATCCGGATTCCGATATCAAAAATGCCAAAAAAATTTTTTGGACGTCCGTCAAGACCTTTTATATGCATTCGATTGGCCCTCACGGCCCGTCCGACCCATTTTGAAGGTCAAACGAGCCCCGAAGCGAGCATACCCCTCATTTCGACGATTTTATAGCAAACCATTTTTTGGGCGATCCGGATTCCGATATCAAAAATGCCAAAAAAATTTTTTGGACGTCCGTCAAGACCTTTTATATGCATTCGATTGGCCCTCACGGCCCGTCCGACCCATTTTGAAGGTCAAACGAGCCCCGAAGCGAGCATACCCCTCATTTCGACGATTTTATAGCAAACCATTTTTTGGGCGATCCGGATTCCGATATCAAAAATGCCAAAAAAATTTTTTGGACGTCCGTCAAGACCTTTTATATGCATTCGATTGGCCCTCACGGCCCGTCCGACCCATTTTGAAGGTCAAACGAGCCCCGAAGCGAGCATACCCCTCATTTCGACGATTTTATAGCAAACCATTTTTTGGGCGATCCGGATTCCGATATCAAAAATGCCAAAAAAATTTTTTGGACGTCCGTCAAGACCTTTTATATGCATTCGATTGGCCCTCACGGCCCGTCCGACCCATTTTGAAGGTCAAACGAGCCCCGAAGCGAGCATACCCCTCATTTCGACGATTTTATAGCAAACCATTTTTTGGGCGATCCGGATTCCGATATCAAAAATGCCAAAAAAATTTTTTGGACGTCCGTCAAGACCTTTTATATGCATTCGATTGGCCCTCACGGCCCGTCCGACCCATTTTGAAGGTCAAACGAGCCCCGAAGCGAGCATACCCCTCATTTCGACGATTTTATAGCAAACCATTTTTTGGGCGATCCGGATTCCGATATCAAAAATGCCAAAAAAATTTTTTGGACGTCCGTCAAGACCTTTTATATGCATTCGATTGGCCCTCACGGCCCGTCCGACCCATTTTGAAGGTCAAACGAGCCCCGAAGCGAGCATACCCCTCATTTCGACGATTTTATAGCAAACCATTTTTTGGGCGATCCGGATTCCGATATCAAAAATGCCAAAAAAATTTTTTGGACGTCCGTCAAGACCTTTTATATGCATTCGATTGGCCCTCACGGCCCGTCCGACCCATTTTGAAGGTCAAACGAGCCCCGAAGCGAGCATACCCCTCATTTCGACGATTTTATAGCAAACCATTTTTTGGGCGATCCGGATTCCGATATCAAAAATGCCAAAAAAATTTTTTGGACGTCCGTCAAGACCTTTTATATGCATTCGATTGGCCCTCACGGCCCGTCCGACCCATTTTGAAGGTCAAACGAGCCCCGAAGCGAGCATACCCCTCATTTCGACGATTTTATAGCAAACCATTTTTTGGGCGATCCGGATTCCGATATCAAAAATGCCAAAAAAATTTTTTGGACGTCCGTCAAGACCTTTTATATGCATTCGATTGGCCCTCACGGCCCGTCCGACCCATTTTGAAGGTCAAACGAGCCCCGGAGCGAGCATACCCCTCATTTCGACTATTTTCGTGTGCTATAGTAAACAATTTTTTGGGTGATCCGGATTCTGACGTCAAAAATGCCAAATTTTTTTGTGGACGTCAGTCAAGAC
>NC_028640.1:2176909-2179371 GCF_001406875.1 Solanum pennellii
CCATTTTGAAGGTCAAACGAGCCCCGGAGCGAGCATACGCCTCATTTCGACGATTTTCGTGTCCTATAGCAAACTATTTTTTGGGTGATCCAGATTCCGGCGTAAAAAATGCCAAATTTTTTGTGAACGTCCGTCAAGACATTTTCTATGCATCCGGTTGGCCCTCGCGGCATGTCCGACCCATTTTGAAGGTCAAACGAGCCCCGCAGCGAGCATACCCCTCATTTCCACGATTTCGTGTGCTATAGCAAACCATTTTTTGGGTGATCCGGATTCCGACGTCAAAAATGCCAAATTTTTTCGTGGACGTCTGTCAAGACCTTGTCTATGCATCCGGTTGGCCCTCGCGGCATGTCCGACCCATTTTGAAGGTCAAACGAGCCCCGCAGCGAGCATACCCCTCATTTCCACGATTTCGTGTGCTATAGCAAACCATTTTTTGGGTGATCCGGATTCCGACGTCAAAAATGCCAAATTTTTTCGTGGACGTCTGTCAAGACCTTGTCTATGCATCCGGTTGGCCCTCGCGGCATGTCCGACCCATTTTGAAGGTCAAACGAGCCCCGCAGCGAGCATACCCCTCATTTCGACGATTTCGTGTGCTATAGCAAACCATTTTTTGGGTGATCCGGATTCCGACGTCAAAAATGCCAAATTTTTTCGTGGACGTCTGTCAAGACCTTGTCTATGCATCCGGTTGGCCCTCGCGGCATGTCCGACCCATTTTGAAGGTCAAACGAGCCCCGCAGCGAGCATACCCCTCATTTCCACGATTTCGTGTGCTATAGCAAACCATTTTTTGGGTGATCCGGATTCCGACGTCAAAAATGCCAAATTTTTTCGTGGACGTCTGTCAAGACCTTGTCTATGCATCCGGTTGGCCCTCGCGGCATGTCCGACCCATTTTGAAGGTCAAACGAGCCCCGCAGCGAGCATACCCCTCATTTCCACGATTTCGTGTGCTATAGCAAACCATTTTTTGGGTGATCCGGATTCCGACGTCAAAAATGCCAAATTTTTTCGTGGACGTCTGTCAAGACCTTGTCTATGCATCCGGTTGGCCCTCGCGGCATGTCCGACCCATTTTGAAGGTCAAACGAGCCCCGCAGCGAGCATACCCCTCATTTCCACGATTTCGTGTGCTATAGCAAACCATTTTTTGGGTGATCCGGATTCCGACGTCAAAAATGCCAAATTTTTTCGTGGACGTCTGTCAAGACCTTGTCTATGCATCCGGTTGGCCCTCGCGGCATGTCCGACCCATTTTGAAGGTCAAACGAGCCCCGCAGCGAGCATACCCCTCATTTCCACGATTTCGTGTGCTATAGCAAACCATTTTTTGGGTGATCCGGATTCCGACGTCAAAAATGCCAAATTTTTTCGTGGACGTCTGTCAAGACCTTGTCTATGCATCCGGTTGGCCCTCGCGGCATGTCCGACCCATTTTGAAGGTCAAACGAGCCCCGCAGCGAGCATACCCCTCATTTCCACGATTTCGTGTGCTATAGCAAACCATTTTTTGGGTGATCCGGATTCCGACGTCAAAAATGCCAAATTTTTTCGTGGACGTCTGTCAAGACCTTGTCTATGCATCCGGTTGGCCCTCGCGGCATGTCCGACCCATTTTGAAGGTCAAACGAGCCCCGCAGCGAGCATACCCCTCATTTCCACGATTTCGTGTGCTATAGCAAACCATTTTTTGGGTGATCCGGATTCCGACGTCAAAAATGCCAAATTTTTTCGTGGACGTCTGTCAAGACCTTGTCTATGCATCCGGTTGGCCCTCGCGGCATGTCCGACCCATTTTGAAGGTCAAACGAGCCCCGCAGCGAGCATACCCCTCATTTCGACGATTTCGTGTGCTATAGCAAACCATTTTTTGGGTGATCCGGATTCCGACGTCAAAAATGCCAAATTTTTTCGTGGACGTCTGTCAAGACCTTGTCTATGCATCCGGTTGGCCCTCGCGGCATGTCCGACCCATTTTGAAGGTCAAACGAGCCCCGCAGCGAGCATACCCCTCATTTCCACGATTTCGTGTGCTATAGCAAACCATTTTTTGGGTGATCCGGATTCCGACGTCAAAAATGCCAAATTTTTTGTGAACGTCCGTCAAGACATTTTCTATGCATCCGGTTGGCCCTCGCGGCATGTCCGACCCATTTTGAAGGTCAAACGAGCCCCGCAGCGAGCATACCCCTCATTTCCACGATTTTCGTTTGCTATAGCAAACCATTTTTTGGGTGATCCGGATTCCGACGTCAAAAATGCCAAATTTTTTCGTGGACGTCCGTCAAGACCTTGTTTATGCATCCGGTTGGCCCTCACGGCATGTCCGACCCATTTATAAGGTCAAACGAGCCCCAGAGCAAGCATACCCCTAGTTTTGATGATTTTCGTGTGCTATAGCAAACCATTTTTTGGGTGATCCGGATTCCGACGTCAAAAATGCCAAATTTTTT
>NC_028640.1:2179666-2182156 GCF_001406875.1 Solanum pennellii
ATCCTGATTCCGACGTAAAAAATGCCAAATTCTTTTGTGGACGTCCGTCAAGACCTTGTTTATGCATTCGGTTGTCCCTCACGGCCCGTCCGACCCATTTTGAAGGTCAAACAAGCCCCGGAGCGAGCATACNNNGCCTCATTTCGACGATTTTCGTGTGCTATATCAAACCATTTTTTGGGTGATCCGCATTCCGACGTAAACAATGCCAAATTTTTTTGTGGACGTCCGTCAAGACCTTGTCTATGCATCCGGTTGGCCCTCACGGCCCGTCCGACCCATTTTGAAGGTCAAACAAGCCCCGGAGCGAGCATACCCCTCATTTCGACGGTTTTCGTGTGCTATAGCAAACCATTTTTTGGGTGATCCGGATTCCGACGTCAAAAATGTAAAAATTTTTTGTGGACGTCCATCAAGACCTTGTCTATGCATCCAGTTGTCCCTCACAGCCCGTCTGACCCATTTTGAAGGTCAAACGAGCCCCGGAGCGAGCATACCCCTCATTTCGACGGTTTTCGTGTGCTATAGCAAACCATTTTTTGGGTGATCCGGATTCCGACGTCAAAAATGTAAAAATTTTTTGTGGACGTCCATCAAGACCTTGTCTATGCATCCAGTTGTCCCTCACAGCCCGTCTGACCCATTTTGAAGGTCAAACGAGCCCCGGAGCGAGCATACCCCTCATTTCGACGGTTTTCGTGTGCTATAGCAAACCATTTTTTGGGTGATCCGGATTCCGACGTCAAAAATGTAAAAATTTTTTGTGGACGTCCATCAAGACCTTGTCTATGCATCCAGTTGTCCCTCACAGCCCGTCTGACCCATTTTGAAGGTCAAACGAGCCCCGGAGCGAGCATACCCCTCATTTCGACGGTTTTCGTGTGCTATAGCAAACCATTTTTTGGGTGATCCGGATTCCGACGTCAAAAATGTAAAAATTTTTTGTGGACGTCCATCAAGACCTTGTCTATGCATCCAGTTGTCCCTCACAGCCCGTCTGACCCATTTTGAAGGTCAAACGAGCCCCGGAGCGAGCATACCCCTCATTTCGACGGTTTTCGTGTGCTATAGCAAACCATTTTTTGGGTGATCCGGATTCCGACGTCAAAAATGTAAAAATTTTTTGTGGACGTCCATCAAGACCTTGTCTATGCATCCAGTTGTCCCTCACAGCCCGTCTGACCCATTTTGAAGGTCAAACGAGCCCCGGAGCGAGCATACCCCTCATTTCGACGGTTTTCGTGTGCTATAGCAAACCATTTTTTGGGTGATCCGGATTCCGACGTCAAAAATGTAAAAATTTTTTGTGGACGTCCATCAAGACCTTGTCTATGCATCCAGTTGTCCCTCACAGCCCGTCTGACCCATTTTGAAGGTCAAACGAGCCCCGGAGCGAGCATACCCCTCATTTCGACGGTTTTCGTGTGCTATAGCAAACCATTTTTTGGGTGATCCGGATTCCGACGTCAAAAATGTAAAAATTTTTTGTGGACGTCCATCAAGACCTTGTCTATGCATCCAGTTGTCCCTCACAGCCCGTCTGACCCATTTTGAAGGTCAAACGAGCCCCGGAGCGAGCATACCCCTCATTTCGACGGTTTTCGTGTGCTATAGCAAACCATTTTTTGGGTGATCCGGATTCCGACGTCAAAAATGTAAAAATTTTTTGTGGACGTCCATCAAGACCTTGTCTATGCATCCAGTTGTCCCTCACAGCCCGTCTGACCCATTTTGAAGGTCAAACGAGCCCCGGAGCGAGCATACCCCTCATTTCGACGGTTTTCGTGTGCTATAGCAAACCATTTTTTGGGTGATCCGGATTCCGACGTCAAAAATGTAAAAATTTTTTGTGGACGTCCATCAAGACCTTGTCTATGCATCCAGTTGTCCCTCACAGCCCGTCTGACCCATTTTGAAGGTCAAACGAGCCCCGGAGCGAGCATACCCCTCATTTCGACGGTTTTCGTGTGCTATAGCAAACCATTTTTTGGGTGATCCGGATTCCGACGTCAAAAATGTAAAAATTTTTTGTGGACGTCCATCAAGACCTTGTCTATGCATCCAGTTGTCCCTCACAGCCCGTCTGACCCATTTTGAAGGTCAAACGAGCCCCGGAGCGAGCATACCCCTCATTTCGACGGTTTTCGTGTGCTATAGCAAACCATTTTTTGGGTGATCCGGATTCCGACGTCAAAAATGTAAAAATTTTTTGTGGACGTCCATCAAGACCTTGTCTATGCATCCAGTTGTCCCTCACAGCCCGTCTGACCCATTTTGAAGGTCAAACGAGCCCCGGAGCGAGCATACCCCTCATTTCGACGATTTTCGTGTGCTATAGCAAACCATTTTTTGGGTGATTCGGATTCCGACGTCAAAAATGTAAAAATTTTTTGTGGACGTCCATCAAGACCTTGTCTATGCATCCAGTTGTCCCTCACAGCCCGTCTGACCCATTTTGAAGGTCAAACGAGCCCCGGAGCGAGCATACCC
>NC_028640.1:2182164-2182314 GCF_001406875.1 Solanum pennellii
GATTTTCGTGTGCTATAGCAAACCATTTTTTGGGTGATCCGGATTCCGACGTCAAAAATGCCAAATTTTTTTGTGGACGTCCGTCAAGACCTTGTCTATGCATCCGATTGGCCCTCACGGCCCGTCCGACCCATTTTGAAGGTCAAACGA
>NC_028640.1:2182420-2182547 GCF_001406875.1 Solanum pennellii
CTAATGCATCCGGTTGGCCCTCACGGCCCGTCCGACCCATTTTGAAGGTCAAACGAGCCCCGGAGCGAGCATACCCCTCATTTCGACGATTTTCGTGTGCTATAGCAAACCATTTTTTGGGTGATCC
>NC_028640.1:2182642-2215444 GCF_001406875.1 Solanum pennellii
AAGGTCAAACGAGCCTTGGAGCGAGCATACCTCTCATTTCGACGAATTTTGTGTGCGATAGCAAACCAATTTTTGGTTGATCCGGATTCCGACGTCAAAAATGCCAAATTTTTTTGTGGACGTCCGTCATGACCTTGTCTATGAATCCAGTTGGCCCTCACGGCCCGTCTGACCCATTTTGAAGGTCAAACGATCCCCGGAGCGAGCATACGCCTCATTTCGACGATTTTCGTGTGCTATAGCAGACATTTTTTGGGTGATCCGGATTCCGACATCAAAAATGCCAAATTTTTTTGTGGACGTCCGTCAAGACCTTGTCTATGCATCCGGTTGGCCCTCACGGCCCGTCCGACCCATTTTGAAGGTCAAACGAGCCCCGGAGCGAGCATACCCCTCATTTCGACGATTTTCGTGTGCTATAGCACACCATTTTTTGGGTGATCCGGATTCCGACGTCAAAACATTTTGTTCATGTAATTCTTGTTATTCTTCATTGTTTCAATGAAGGATTTTGCATAGAAGTAGATAGTATTAACAGCACTCAATCTCTGAGTGATCCCGGGATTTTATTGTCTCCGGGAGGGGTCTTCAAGTTGGGATTTTTCAGTCCAGTAAACAGTAGTAATAGGTATGTTGGTATTTGGTATAATTTTTCTGTTACAACTGTTATTTGGGTGGCTAATAGGGACAAACCTTTAAGAGATTCTTCTGGGGTTGTGAAGATATCTCGTGATGGAAATGTCGTTATAACGAATGGAGAGGAGGAGGTATTTTGGTCATCAAATGTTTCAACTTCTCAGGTAAACTCAATTGGCCTTCTGCAAGACTGGAAACTTTGTTCTCGTTGATCATCGGGACAATATGACCACGATATGGCAGAGTTTTGAACATCCTTCTGATACAATTGTCCCTAGAATGAGAATAAGTGAAAACACAAGGACAAGGGAGAGGGTAGAAGCAAATTCTTGGAGAAGCTCTCGCGATCCTAATATTGGAGACTTCTCTTTAGGAATAAGTAGTTCTGGATTCATTCCTCGGCTGTATATATGGAAAGACAGACGTCCCTATTGGCGAAGTGGTCAATGGAATGGTCAGTTCTTTATCGGAGTGCAGGAACTGTATGCTGTGGCGTTTGATGGATTTAGTCTAGCGAATGAACACCAAGGTTTTGTATATTTAACTGGTCCTGTTTCTTCTAAATTCATAACCAAATTTGTCATCGATTGGAAAGGGAACATGGTTCAATCGTACTGGGATGAAAATGAGACAAACTGGAAGATAACATGGTTAGTTCCCAAAAACGATTGTGAAGTTTATGGAACATGTGGTCCATTTGGAAGCTGCAATTATTTTGAGTCGCCGATATGTTCTTGTCTGAAAGGTTTCAATCCAAAGCATAAGGAAGAATGGGAAAAGGGGAATTGGATTAGTGGTTGTGTTAGGAGGAAGGCTTTGCTATGTGAAGTAAAGAATAACACAAAGGATTCAAGTAAAGAAGACGGATTTCGAAAGATGAAGTTAATGAAATTGCCTGATTTTGCAGAAAGGTCATATACTATAGAAGAAGAATGTAGAAGCAAATGCTTGGGCAATTGTTCCTGCATAGCATATGCATTTGACACAGGTATCGGCTGTATGTTGTGGAGTAGCAACTTGATTGATATTCAGCAACTCCAAATCTGGGCCAAAGATCTCTATTTTCGCGTGGCATATTCAGAACTCGGTATGTATACTGGCTATCTACTTTTTTTCAGCTAGTATAGCTTATTCTGTCATTTTAGATATCATGGACTCAATAGGATTCCATGTATGTACTTTAAGTTGCTTACTTCTGTGAAGAACTGGTAGTTGTTCACCTTTTGTGTTTGCTCTACAATGCAGATCATTATAAAGACATAAAGAAAATTGTAATCGCAGTGATCCTTGGTACGCTTACACTCTGTGTTTGTCTGTTGATCTACTGTACAAGGGTGGCCATACGTAGAGGTAAAACAGGCTATAAATTTTTTGCACTTCGTTGGCTAATGGCTATAGTTAACTTGTATTCCTGATGATATTAGGAGTGAAGAAAAAAGAGGTAGTTTTACTTGGTAACAAAAGTCCAGTTCATATGGAAGAATTACCAGTCTTCAGCCTCGATACGCTTGCAAATGCAACATCCCAATTCCATGAGGATAATAAGCTTGGTCAGGGCGGTTTTGGTCCAGTTTACAAGGTATGACATTTATCTCTCTCGATCACTTCTCAAATCTCAAGTCACTGAAATTGGTGCTTTGACCTAGTGAGGAGGTGTGAGAAGTTAGCAACAGTGGGTTTTAGGTAGAAGTAGGCCGAAGAAGCATTGGGGAGAGGTTTTTAGACAGGAGATGCAAAGCTCCAGCATTCCGAGGATATGACCTTAGATTAGCAGGTCATGGAGGTTGCAGATTACCTTGTCGTTATTACTCTTCTTTTGAATTATATGTTATGTTTTTTCTATTATTTTCTTTGTTAAACAGCCTCTCTACCTCCTCGAGGTACAAATAAGGTCTGCGTACACTCTACCCTCCTACCTCTGAGACTACATTGGGTTTGTCGTTTTTGTTGAAATTGGTGATTCTTTCTAGGGAAAATTGGAAGATGGGAAAGAAATAGCAGTCAAAAGGCTTTCAAAAGCCTCTGGACAGGGGCTGGAGGAGTTCATGAATGAAGTGTTGGTGATCTCTAAAGTCCAACACAGAAATCTTGTTAGACTCTATGGATGTTGTGTCGATAAAGAGGAGAAGATGTTGATTTATGAATACATGCCAATGAAAAGCTTGGATGTGTTTCTCTTTGGTTAGTCCTTGCTCTTGAAAGCACTTCTTATAGTGTCGATGTATGCATGTTGGATCCTCCAAACACGTACTGCAATTTTTGGAGGATCCGACATGAGTACATCAGCAGCTTTTCATAGTTTTCTCCCTTGAAAAAACCATATCATACATATTTATTAACTAAAACACGAACTTGATGACATTTTTACAGTGGATATATGGCCCCGGAATATGCAATGAAAGGAAGATTCTCAGAGAAATCAGATGTTTTCAGCTTTGGAGTTCTAGTGTTAGAGATCATCAGTGGCCGAAAAAGTACAAGTTCTTGGAATGAGACATCCTCTTTGAGCCTTTTGGGATATGTAAGATTCATCTTATATGCTAGTATTGAAAACACTATGCTGTCAAACATCTCTATAACGTCATTTATCCAGATACTTTTTGGCAGTGAAACGTTATTATAGAACATAACCTAAAAGCCGGTTCCTAGGAAAATTTTACTATTATAGTGAAGTGTTGTTATAGAGAGGTTTGATTGTATGTACGTACCTTATATTATTACATTATGATGGTATAGTTACTTTTGCTGTCACTGTGTTTTATGCATCAATAATTTTGATGATCAATTTTTCACTGTTTTTTCAGGCATGGATGTTATGGAAAGAAGAAGATTTATCAACCTTTATCGATCCGTTCATATTGAATCCGAGCAGGGAAATGGAGATGAGAAAATGCATACAGATTGGTTTACTGTGTGTTCAAGAATTTGCTGAAGACAGGCCAATTATTTCATCTGTTCTTGTGATGCTTACTAGTGAAACTACAAGTCTTCCTGCACCATTACAACCTGCTTTTACTGAAAGTAGAGAAACTAAGTGTACTTTGAACAATATGAGTATCACAAACCTTACTGGTAGATAACATGAGCATATGAAATTGCCTTTTTCAGGCATCAATTGCCTTTGGTGAAAAGATTGTTGTCCATCACATTTGCATCTTCTTTAACCCCTCGTCAATATTATTTTAAAAACGTAACTGAGTTAACTTGCATGCACCTTGACTAATTCTACAAGATGCCTCCCACCAGGTACCCGAGTCCGTCCACCATGGCTTGAACCAATGGGGAAAAACACACATAATGTTAAGCACTAACAACATGCTAATATGCACAACTTCAATTTCTTGCAAGAAGTTAAGCATCCTAACTTGAGTTTCATATTTGGTAAGTTTTGTGACTATCAATATGACCTTCACACAAAGCAAAGAACATTACTATTGTCACACAGCCTGAGACAAGACAACAAAATAGTCACCGTCGCGGCGTCACATTTACGCACTTCAGACTATCAAAATGCAAAACCAAGAACATCTACAATAAGAATGTTGACACAAAAAACAGCAACTTTAGACCATGCCTAGAGTTAGTGACTGAAGAAGTTCAGACTTCAGCCACACCCCCAAATTAAGAAACTTTACATCATCACTGACTCAAATAGTGTAACAAGGACCAACACACACTAACACGTAAATGCAAATTACAATCTTAAGATTGTTATATTTTCACAATAGTTGACTGCCACCAACATCTACACAAAGTCACAAAGTCACAAAGTCGAAGCACACGCCAATCTTAAGATTACTTGTACTCGCAACAGTTATCAGCCAATTGCTTGTACTCACAACAGTTATCAGCCACGAGCATGTAATCATCTGAACAAAGGCATCACTCATGACAAAAACACTATAGGACAAAGGTGCAAAGAAAATCAAACAGAGTGGACGGTCTTCAGAAGAGATTTTTTTTCTTTTTCGATAAGTATTGGAAAGAGACAACTGACATGAGTAAAAATAAATGGATGAACATGCTCATCTTAAAAAACATCCGATCAAGAAAAGAAATTTTCAACATCCTACTGTTGGCAGGCAGAGCAGAGTGCCAACTACCAAAGCAACAAAATGAAAAATTAAACAACTGTTGCTGAAAATTAAAATATCGAAGTCTAAACATGTATCGTCATGGACTACAGAAAGGTACCAAGTAAACCTCTGCAAAGGCCCCAGGGATATACAAGTAAACAAACAAGACGCATTGGCAGTCCGTAATGGTACCCTCTATGTAAGTCTACCTGATTGTCACAAACTTGTTGGTACCATGTTTGGCCCAGTGAGTCCTCAGATCAATTGGATTAGCAAAATTGTATCCTTCTGCAGCAAGTTTCTCCAAAACCTTCTTGAATGCTCCCTGGCTCATCTTTCTTCCAGCAATCCTTGCTCCACGTCTTTTAGTACTCATTGGAAGTGGATACATTGATATGCTAGTGGTGCAACAAGCTGACTGCCAGCCACCACATCCCCATCGATAGCATTGCTGAGGAGAACCAGTACAGGAACAAACTGGTATAGGAATGACAGAAATGTCCATATCAATACCATTTAATACAATGTCCATGCTCTTCTTTGCTGGTTTTGCTCGTTGAGAGGGGTTGCCATTTTCCTTGGGTGCAGATGACACTTTCTTTGACTTCTTTGCTTTGGGAGCTTTGGGAGTGGCACCACCAGTCTTTCTCTTTGAAGGACCACTTTCTTTCTTAACACTTGGTTCCTCAACATTCACCCCCACATCCTTAGTTGTATCAGGTTGTTGTACCATTTGCATGGGAGTACTTGCAGAAGCATCAGGGAGAACTGAAGTGTAAGGACTCCCCGGAAACATATGAAGAAATTTGTCTCTGTGATTTATCCAACTGTCCCTTACATAGTCAATGTGAGATAAAGGTGCTTCTGGGATGATAGAATCCCGGGAATGGAACACCCCATTAGCACCGAGCATAATTGGATTCTCACGCCTAGTAAGATAAGGTTTTGCATCTCGATCAACCATCGATGACATCAGCTGAAGACCTAGATGCCCTTTAAGGGAAGGTTCATAATAACCCCAGTTCCTCATGTTCAAGCCGTCGTCATCCATCAATAAACTACAGATGAATCCAAACATCACCGCTTAACATTAATTTTTTTGCCACAATTAGAAATGCCCAACAAAAAATGCATTAAATTACTAATCTCCATATCAGACTCAGATTAGGAATATATCCAACATAACAAAACTATCAAGATTTGAAATGGAATAGTAAATAACAAAATCAAGTCAACCAAGCATAATATGAGCAGATCCAGTAACCCAAAGCTAAATGCCAGTAGCAAATTCATCAAATCTACCCATACCCATTGCCATTGCCATCATTCCAATTCATATGCAATTTCATCAACCTTTCAATAGAAATGAAATGTACAACTAGAAAATTTGACAAAGCTCCATAACCCCAACTCA
The DNA here is from genome assembly GCF_001406875.1 of Solanum pennellii. Taxonomy (NCBI): domain Eukaryota; kingdom Viridiplantae; phylum Streptophyta; class Magnoliopsida; order Solanales; family Solanaceae; genus Solanum; species Solanum pennellii. The sequence goes on from NC_028640.1 coordinate 2,188,769, forward strand.
AATATTTGCACCCAAAACAAATTAGGCACCTCAAACTCATCAAATTCAACATTGCAGCCACTAGAAACAAAAACCGACAAATAAAGTTGGAACATTTTTGAGTTCCCAGTTACAACTTTTGATAACCCCAACAAAAAATTTTAACCCACAAACAAAATGAGCACCCAAAACTCAACAAATTCAACATTTCAGCCACCAGAAACAAAACCCACAAATAAAGTTAAAAATCTTTTGAGTTTCCAGATCAAATTTTCAATAACCCCTACAAAAATTTGGAACCCACAAACAAAATGAGCACCCAAAACTCATCAACTTCAACATTTCAGTCACCAGAAACAAAAACCCACAAATAAAAATACAATCTTTTGGGTTTTCCAGATCAAATTTTTTGAACCCACAAACAAAATGAGCACCCAAAACTCACCAAATTCAACATTTCAGCCACTAGAAACAAAAACCCACAAACAAAATTAGAATCTTCTAAAGTTCTCAGATCAGCAACTAAACACAATCTAAAAATCCCCAACACAAAAATCCACAAATGGGTACACTCAAAATCAACAGAAATGCAAACCCACAAATAAAAATTGAATCTTTATGTTCTCCAACACAGATCTGACACAAACAACATACATAAAAACAGATCCAAGATTAAACCAACAAAACTCATCAAAATGAAATTAGCAAATTAGCATGCAAAGACAAGTACATATTTTTTTCAACAAAAAATAATCAAATGAAGAAAGAGATAAAACATATAAAGAAAAAAAAAAGTCCAAATTTTTAAAGAAAGAGATATATAGAGAGAGAAAGAGAAAGACAGGGAGAGAGAAACTTACTTGTTGGTAAACACCTCTTAGGGTTTTTTTTTTCCTTTCAGGAGAGAGAGAGACAGAGGTGAGAGGAGAGAGAGAGAACTGAAGGAGAGAGAAAGGAAGAGAGAGAGAGATGACAGAAACCCTTTTAAGAAAGAGAGAAAAGAGAGACCATTTTATCAATTTATTTATTTTTTCAACTTCCAATGAAAGCAATTTAATATAAATATAAATGCAATTTAATATATTAAAAAAAAAAAAAAAACAGCCGAATATTATCTTTACGTTTACTACTTTGATACCTTGAAGCATAATAAAACCAAAAATAAGTATTTTTTATTTTAAATTTAAATTTTTTTAGAATTTTATTTTAATGATTTTATATATTATTTCGTAACATATTGTATTAATAATTATATTTTATTAATAAATATAATCTTTTCATAGATTATATCTATCGTATTTTTGTATTATATAATTTCACAAATGTTTAAATTATAATCTATCAGAAACTAGGATACTATTATAAAAGAAGTTCAAGAATAAAATAAAATAAGTAAATAATGAGTAAAGAACTGATCACATTTAATCAATTGTTCTATAAATTGCAACTTTTTCATTGTTATATTTAAACTATATGATATTAGGAAGGAACCATATAAACAAATATAGTTATTTGAAATAATATAATTTATTGCAGATAATAATTATTTAAATGAGAGATTAGTTATCTGATTTTAAAGTTATTTTTTTTAAAAGCATCTTTTATATATATACAAATATATGTATAAACAAGTCACTCAATCCTTTGTTGGATAGAAGAAATTTTTTTTATTGACTTTAAATATAAGATGCAAACACAAATATGAAACATAAAATACAAAATAAAATGATAATAGTAAGCGCAAAACTCCATTCATTAAATAGAAACAAAATATCAAGTACAAACTTCATTCTTTACCTTATCTTTATTGAAAACTAGAGAAAATTGGAATAACATTCCCTTCTTTTTTTTCTGTTATAAATAGGGTTGTGATTATTTATATATAACTAAGATCAAAGGGATAAACTTTTTCGTTAGTTATTAGAACAAACATTTTATTTTTTGTAATTTTTAAATATATATAATATACTAAAAAGAAAAGTAAGATAAATAAATTAAAGAGGAGAATGTCATTAAAGTAGAAGAACAAATTGTAGTATAGCAGCCCAATATATCTTACCCTATTTGTTTCAAATTCATGAAGTTGTTTGATTTTTAAATATTAGAAATTGTTAATTATTATGATTTATTATATTTTTTTAATGTAATTTTAAAATAATATATGTTGCTCAATCGATCTCAATTAATGTCACATATGTAAAAATTCGAGGGTCAATTAAATATATAATATGTTTTAAAAATATTTAAAGTTATTAATTATCATAATTTACAACACTATTTTTTAGTAATTTACACTTATAATATACTAAAAGTGAAAGTACGATAAATTATTTATCTTATAGTAAATTTATACGACTTAGTACAAACACCAAGTGTAATATCTTACCCTAATTCTATTTGCAACTAATGACAAACAATCCGTGCTTTACACGGACCCAATATTATCAAATATAATGAAACAAAAGATATCATACAAATCGAGACGAATAGACCATACTATAACAATTATCCAAATATTAAAAAGTAATATTATATGCTCATGTTATCTACCAGTAAGGTTTGTGATACTCATTTTGTTAAAAGTAAACTTAGTTTCTCTATTTTCATTGCACATTCTGAAGTGTCTTCTTTCAGTAAAAGCAGTTTGTGATGGAGCTGGAGACTTGTAGTTTAATAGTAAGTATAACAAGAACAGATGAAATATTTGGCCTGTCTTCAGCAAATTCTTGAACACATAGTAAACCAATCTGTATGTCTTTTCTGATCTCTATTTTCGAGCTCGTTTTCAATATAAACGGATCGATAAAAGTTGATAAATCTTGTTCTTTCCATAACTTCCATGCCTGAAAACAATGAAAAGTAAGATCATCAAACTAAATTTAAGGTACATATAGTCAGTCAGACCTCTTTATAACAGTCGTCCTCTATAATAACATTTCATTATATAACAGCCAAGCTCTTTTTTGGGACCGGTTTTTCATGTTATGTTATATTATACGTTCTTTATAACAAACACTTCGCTATAGCAACTATAAGAGGAGTCTTACATATCCCAAAAGGCTCAAAGAGGATGTCTCATTCCAAGAACTTGTAATTTTTCGACTACTTATGATCTCTAAGACGAGAACTCCAAAGCTGAAAACATCAGATTTCTCAGAGAATCTTCCTTCCATTGCATATTCTGGTGCCATGTATCCACTGTAAAAATGTCAGTACGATTCGAGTAGTTTAGCTGGTATGCAAAGTTATGGTATTGTATATAGATCAATGATCACTTACTAAGTACCAGCTACTCTCATTGTGTCTGCTTGATCTTGATCAGATCCGAAAGTCCTATAGCCAAGCCAAAATCTGAGATCTTTGGATTGAAGTTATTATCGAGCAAGATGTTACTTGGATTTAGATCTCTATGAATTATCTTCAATCTTGAACTCCTCTAGCCCTTGTTTCGATGCTTTTGAAAGCCTCTTGACAGCTATTTCTTTCCCATCTTGCAATTTCCCCTACAAGGAATCAGCAACATGAAATATGGAAAGTGATCGAGAGAGATGAAACTCGTACCTTGTAAACTGGACCAAAACCGCCCTGACCAAGCTTATTATCTTCATTGAATTGGGATGTTGCATTTGCAATCGTATCGAGGCTGAAGACTGGTAATTCTTGCATATTAACTGGACTTCTGTTACAAAGTAAAGCTACCTCCTCTCTTTTCACTCCTAATATCAGCAGGGATACAAGTTACTATAGCTAACAAAGCGCTTATAAATGTATAATACAAAAACTTAATAGCATGTTTACCTCTACGTCTGATCACCATTGTGTAGTAAAGGAACAGACAAACACAGAGTGTAAGAGAACCAACGATTACTGTAATTACGATTTTCTTAATGTCATTACCATTATCTGCAGAAAACACTAAAGGTCAACAAATATCAGTTCTTTAATTCAATTAAGTCGAACATATCTCAAAGGCATAAATGTGTCTTTTGATTTGGCCTTTGCTGACATCCATGCCATCCAACTTTGAGTGTGCATGAGAGCGTAGATGTGAGTTGAGGCCAAGTAAAATGGCACGTTTATGTATTATGTCTATCTCAAATGACTGACAATGAGTCTTTTATTCAGCACCAGAATACTTACCAAGCTCTGAATGTGCCACGTGAATATAGAGATCATTCCCCGAGCTTTGAAACTGCTGAATGTCAATTATTTTACTCCACGACATACAGCTGATACTTGAATCAAATGCATACCCTATGCAGGAACAATTCCTCAAGCACTGGATTCTATATAAGTCTTCTGTAGTAGATGATGTTTCAGCAAAATCAGGCAATTTCATCAACTCCATCTTTATAAATCCGTCCTCTTTACTTGAATACGCGGTGTTATTCTTAACTTGGCATTGCAAAGCACTCCTCCTAATACAACCACTAGTCCAATTCCCCTTTTCCCATTCTTCCCTGTGCTTTGGCTCGAAACCTCTCAGAGAAGAACAGACCGGTGACTCCAAATAATTGCAGCTCCCAAATGGACCACACGTTCCATAAACTTCACAGTTGTTATTGGGAGCTGACCATATTATCTTCCAGTTCGTCTCATTCACATCCCAAATTGATTGAACGAAGCATCTCCAATCCAAGACTAATTCCATGAACAAATTATCACGAACAGGTCCAGTAAAATATACAACACCTTCGCGATCATTCACTACATCAAATCCATCAGACACCACAGAATACATATTCTGCACTCCTATAAGATCTGTCCATTCCATAGACCAGTACGCCAATAGGGACGCCTTCCTTTTCATATATACACCTGAGAAGACTCCAGCATTCATTCTTAAAGAAAAGTCTCCGATATTAGGATCCAAAGGACTTCTCCGAGATCTTGCTTCAACCATCTCCCCTGTCCTTGTATTTTCACTTATTCTCATTCTAGGAATAGTTGAATCAGAAGGATGTTCAAAACGCTGCCATATTGTGGTCATATTGTCCCGATGATCAACGAGTACAAAGTTCCCAGAATCTTGGAGAAGGCCATTTGAGTTTACCTGAGAAGTTGAACCATTTGATGACCAAAGAATCTCCTCCTCTCCATTCGTTATAACGATATTTCCACCACGAGATATCTTTACAACACCAGAAGAATCTCTTAAAGGTTTGTCTCTATTAGCCACCCAAATGACAGTTGTTACAGAAAATTGTACCAAAGACTGAAAAATCCTAACTTGAACACGCCTCCTGGAGACGATAACATTCCAGGATCACTCAGAGATTGAGTGCTGGTGATGTTATCCACTTCACTACATAATCCTGTATCAATAAAACGAAGACACAAGAATTATATGAACAAGATATTGCAAATTTCTTCTTCTGCTGCTGCTGTTACTCATCTTTTTGGTTTCCTAAGACTTTTCCTATTTCCATACTATATGTACAAAAGCACAATATGTTATCCAAGTCTACTATCACAAACCACATATCATTCTCAATCAGAAACTTTGAGGCCAATGGAAAAATTGACACTTAGAATGAATAATGCAGAATGTAGAGTTTTAACTTCTATACGCTGATAGTATAAGTCTTCTCTCCCATCACTATCATTGTGTAGTTCTAACTTCTAAGTTACAAGACATGTACAAACCTATTGCTATCAAGTATGTTCCACTAACTTGAAATAACATCATGAACTGACAAGTTTTACGTTGGTTATCAATCTACCACAACACTTCTTTTTATCTAGGCTTAGGACCGACGATGTAAGCAAGCTCACACCCCTAGAGTTACTAAGTTGAAATAACAACAAAAAAAAACTACATTAATTCCAATGGAGAATCTGACTCATATAGAGACTCATTGTTATTCTATTGGTCCAAAATCCAAATATATCTTTCCATTATAAATATACTCATGTCATTATGCTTAGTCACAAACACATTTCTTTTCTTTAAATTATTAAAATGCTCATTGAAAAAAGAAGAAGATGAAAATAAAATAAAATAGGTATTTGAGGTAAAAATATGACATTCAAGCTCAACTCAACCTTAGATCAGAAATATAATGGTTGATATAATTAAACTATTTCGAAAAAGTAAAATGAGTGAAAATTCAAAAGCCATGTTAGTGTGACAATTGAGTGGGGAACTTGACAATAAGCTTGCACTTCATCGTCAACATGCTTGTCAACTATGAGTGGTAATAATGCACAGAGTGAAAAAGAAAAATGTATTCTGTGATAGGCAAACACATATTACACTTGTGGATTATGATATTTGATTCAACACTGAATATTTAACATGTAATCGAAAAATGAATGACAAAGATATCATACAAATTGAGACGGATGGATCGTACAATGATAATTATGCATATCTTTAAAAAGATGATTTCATCTACCAGTTATGTTTGTGATACTGATATTGTTCAAAGTACAATTAGTTTCATTGCACATTTTGAAGATACAATCATGTCTTTCTGTAAAAGCAGGTTGTGATGGTGTAGGAATACTTGTAGTTTCACTGGTAAGCATAGCAAGAACTGATGAAATACTTGGCCTGTCTTCAGCAAATTCTTGAACGCATAGTAAACCAATCTGTATGCATTTTTTTATCTCCATTTCTGAGCTCGGATTCAATATGAATGGATCGATAAAAGTTGATAAATCTTCTTCTTTCCATAACATCCATGCCTGAAAAAACAGTGAAAAATTGATCATCAAACTTACTGATGCACAAAACACAGTGACAGCAAAAGTAATTCTACAAATTGTAAGGTACACATAATCGAACTCTCTATAACAAATCGTTGCTATAATGGTGAAATTTACTTTGGATGTTCTCTATAATAGCATTTCACTATAGCAACCAAAAAATATCTGGACAAATGATGTCGATGTCGAAATGTTTTGACTGTATAGTTTTTGCAGTATTAGTATTTGAATAGTAGTATATAAGGGGAATCTTACATATCCGAAAAGGCTAAAAGAGGATGTCTCAGTCCAAGAACTTGTACTTTTTCGGCCACTGATGATCTCTAACACTAGAACTCCAAAGCTGAAGACGTCGGATTTCTCAGAGAATCTTCCTTTCATTGCATATTCTGGAGCCATGTATCCACTGTAAAAATGTCAGCACGTTCGTGTAAAAACTGATTAGTTAATAAATATGTATGATATGGTTTTTTTAAGGGAGAAAACTATGTAAAGCTATGGTATATATGGATCAATGATCACTTACTAAGTACCAACTACTCTCCTTGTGTCTGCTTGATCTTGGTCAGACCCGAAAATCCTAGCCATGCCAAAATCTGAAATCTTTGGATTGAAGTCATTATCGAGCAAAATGTTACTTGGCTTCAGATCTCTATGAATTATCTTCAATCTTGAATCTCTGTGAAGATAAAGGAGTCCTCGACCAACCCCTTCGATTATAGTGGAACATTTTCTCCAATCCAAAATGCCTCGGTGTCCTTCATCTAGATTTTTGTCAAATATGAACGGAGAAGGATTAACTTTGCTTCAAAAGAAATGTGGAGCAATGTTGCTCAGACTCCCCAAAACTGTTGATGTTCTTATGTCGGATCCAACAAAAGTGCAGTACTTTTGGAGGATTTAACAAGCATCCATCGACATTATTGAAGAGTCCGAACAACATAGATGTGGAGTAACAAAGAACTGCATATGAGAAGTACTATGCTTATGAAAAGGACTAACCAAAGAGAAACACATCCAAGCTTTTCTTGGGCATATATTCATAAATCAACATCTTCTCCTCTTTATCAACGCAACATCCCAAGAGTCTAACAAGGTTTCTATGTTGAACTTTAGAGATCACCAACACTTCATTCATGAACTCCTCCAGCCCTTGTCCCGAGGCTTTTGAAAGCTTCTTGACTGCTATTTCTTTCCCATCTTCCAATTTTCCCTACAAGGAATCAGCAATTTCAGCAACTGAAATTTGAAAAGTGGTCGAGAGAGAAGACAACTGTACCATGTAAACTGGACCAAAACCGCCCTGACCAAGCTTCTTATCCTCATGGAACTGGGATGTTGCATTTGCAAGTGTATCGAGGCTGAAGACTGGTAACTCTTCCATATGAACTGCACTTCTGTCACCAAGTACATTTATCTTCTTCCTTTTTACTCCTAATATCAGCAGGAAAACAAGTCAACTACTATAGCTAACAAAGTGCTTCTAAATGTATAATATGAAAACTTTATAGCCTGTTTTACCTCTACGTCTGGCCATCCTTCTACAACAAAGGAACAGACAAACACAGAGTGTAAGAAAACCAAGGATTACTGGAATTACAATTTTCTTTATGTCTTTATGATGATCTGCAATGTAGAGCAATCACAAAAGGTGAACAAATATCAGTTCTCTACAGAAGAAGCTACTTAAAGTATATCTATGAAATTCAATGAAGTACATGATATCTCAAATGACTGATTAAGCTATTCTGGGTGGAGAACAAGTCTTCTATTCAATATAACTACACATACCAAGCTCTGAATGTGCCATGCGAATATAGAGATCTTCCCCCCTGCTTTGGAACTGCTGAATATCAATCAAGTTGTTATTCCACGACATACAGCCAATACCTGAGTCATATGCATACGCAATGCAGGAACAATTTCCCAAACATTGGCTTCTACACTGGTCTTCTCTAGTCGATGACCTTTCTGCAAAATCAGGCAATTTTATTGACCCTATCTTTAGAAATCCGTCTTCTTTACTTGAATCCCCTGAGTTATTCCTTACTTCACATTGCAAAACTTTCCTCCTAAGACAACCACTAGCCCAATTCCCCTTTTCCCATTCTTCCCTGTGCTTTGGCTCGAAACCTTTCAGACAAGAACAAATCGGCGACTCCAAATGATTGCAGCTACCAAATGGACCACACATTCCATAAACTTCACAATCGTTATTGGGAGTTGACCATATTATCTTCCAGGTCGTCTCATTCACATCCCAATATGATTGAACCAAGTTACCTTTCCAATCCAAGACAAATTTCGTTAAGAAATCAAAATCACCAGGGCCAGTAAGATATACGGTACCTTCGCGATTGTTCACTACATTGAATCCATCAGACGACACAGAATACATATCCTGCACTCCGATAAAGATCTGGCCATTCCATTGACCACTTCGCCAATAGGGCTGACTACCTTTCCAGATATACACCTGAGGAATGAATCCAGAATTCATTAATAGAGAAAAGTTTCCGAAATTAGGATCCCAAGGGCTTCTCCAAGATTTTACTTCTATCCTCTCCCCTGTCCTTGTGTTTTCACTTATACTCATTTTAGGGACAATTGAATCAGAAGGATGTTCAAAACTCTGCCATATTGTGCTCCCATTATTCAGATGATCTACAAGAACAAAGTTCCCAGAATCTTGGAGAAGGGCAATTGAGTTTACCTGAGAGGTTGAAACATTTGATGACCAAAGAATCTCCTCCTCCCCATTCATAACGACGACATTTCCATCACCTGAAATCTTCACAACCCCAGAAGAATCTCTTAAAGGTTTGTCCCTATTAGCCACCCAAATGACAATTGTTTCAGAAAAATTGTACCAAATACCAACATACCTGTTAGAGCTGTTTAGAGGACTGAAAAATCCCAACTTCAAGACGCCTCCTGGAGATGATAAAATCCCAGGATCCCTCAGAGATAGAGTGCTGGTAATGCTATCTATTTCTGTGCAAAATCCTGTATTAAAACAATGAAGAAAAACAAGAATTACATGAACAAAATGTTGCACATTTCTGCTGGTGGTGGTCATCTTTTTTGGTTTCTAATACTCCTCCTATTACCAAGCTATATGTAACAAAGCACAATAAGTAGACAAAGTTTACTATTATAAGCTTCCAAATTGTCAAAGTCCACTATAAAACCATTTTGCCAACCCCACAGAACTAGCAAAAAAATTTTAGGCCACACATGTCATTCTCAATCAGAGACTTTCAAGCCAATCAAAAAATTGGGCTAAAAATCAGTTCATACTATAAAGACTCAAAATTTCAGTCTTAGAAATGAGGATAAGACTCATTTCAAAGTTCAAACTACAGTTTTCAGTTCATACTATAAAGACTTCAAAATTTCTTCTGTACAAACTACAGTTTTCTCTCCTTTGTCACACGATAAATCCGATTTCTTTCCCTTCACAACCCTGGAACAAAACACTAAAGTAAACAATGATGGCTAGACTAATCCAAATTCACCTTTAGACATATAGTATCTGAAACTCATTGGCTAGACTGATCCAATTTCACGCTACATACTTGTGAAAGTGCTCCCCACCAAAAGTTCTCCATTACCCGGGCCTTAAAACTGAGACTTTAATTAAAGGTGGAGGAGAGATTTCAACCATCCCGCCACACCCATGAGTAGTAATGTAGTTCTGGTGTAGTAATAAGGATTCTTTGAATAATTTCCCTTTCGCTGTGTTCCACTATATTTAACGATGAAACATGTGTGCACATCATATGGTACAATCACATTTACTAAAAATGACAAACTTATAATAAAGATAATACATCACAAAAGCCCATTACCTTCATAGTACCAAACTCAAAAATACAAGAAGTAAATAGCAAACTAAGTCTTACATGACATGTATGGGAGGAAAAGTTTAAGTAGACTACAGAATCCATCTAAGCTAGAATAGTGCACACATATTACACATCAATTAGGAGAAATCAAATTCCAGTGGGATGTTTAACCACTTCGTCTCACAATATCTTCTCAATGCCATCATGTGTTGAATTTTCTTACCTGCAGAAAACCATAGATGGAACTAAATCTTAAATATATTCGATAGGATCAAAAATGATTCCGATAAGACATAAAGTTTTAGAAACACACCGAAGAACAAGGCCAAGAGTGCTCAAGTCCAATAAGAAATATACTTGACATATTGCAGGAAATCCTCATGATTCAGTGAGTTATCTTAGCCAAAGCAGCTCTTTCTTCCATTTTTTGCAATGATTTCTCCTCTAGACGTAAGGAATGGCAAAGAAGCGACCCAGCCCCATAGACCCCTGAAGAAATAAGCTGAAAGCACTAGAAGATAACAAGATATAGACAGGTGATGAGAAGTGACAATTATCAGTAGGAGGTTATCATGTTAAAATTATAGGGCTCAAAGTTTTCAAATCTGTCAGTCTTACATTCTCATAATATTATTTAATCAAAAGTCACAAGAATCTACACTTGTGCTCAAATTAGAAACTGTGCTGTATTTTTGTGGAGTAAGCAAAAGGTCTTTTTTTTTGTTTCGACCCAACTTGACCAATATTAGAAACCCACAAGAAAATTGTTTAACCCAAAAACAATGAACTAACAATTGAGCAAATGTCTCTCTTACGCCATATTTTTGTTTGTTTTTTATAACCAAGAAATCCTGAGAGGCAGTGGTGCACAGTTTGAAACTTGGTAATAATGAGCCCGCCATTCTACCCTTCTCCACTTAAATATCGAACCTGTGACGTGCACTAAGCTCATACTACTAGAACAAAGCCCTACACCTCTCTAATGCTATTCTCAAGGGCAACAATTTCAAAATATATTAATCAACAATAAACTAATTAATTGTATCCCATCCCATACTCTAAGTCTAAGCTAGCCTTTCTTCTGTTGATATTCAGATGGCTCCTCTCAATTTTCAGTAGCAAAGTTACCATCAAACTTTAACACTTACAATAAAAATCTATTCTTTTAGCTTTTGACATAAACTCTTCAACGTAAATGTTAACTGCTAAGGATCATTGTTTTGATATCAATAATTGTTTTCAGTACACATAGGAAGCAACATAGTTCTCAGTCACGCTTTTCACAAGAACAGATAGAAGAAAGCACAAAAGTGAAAAATCATGTTCGAAGTCAATCTTTTCACAAAAACACAAAATACAAAGCAAAAATGACATTAGACTTCATCTCAAAGATCATATGAGCTTGAAACCACATCCTGAAACTAACAGACATATAACTAAATGTGCAAAAATCATATACTTAACATAATATTTAAGCTTCAACATGTTACATGTTTATTGGACCTCTAGAATAGAGACCTACCTAGTTTCTCCAGAAACAAATTTTAACATCTAAACCTGAAGGTCTTTAATCTTTCTTGTTAAAGTAATGGGGAAGTCGTTATGTAAATCACTACAGACAAATAGATTTTCCAGCAGTAATTAGGTTCGAGAGATTTACCTGTCAGTACTGCAGACCTTCTTAGTTGCTGGGTGGGGGGAGTAAGAGCCAGAAGAAATGGTGGAACATGATACCCTCCTGTATATGGTGGACTATTTGGAGAGAAAGAAACAAGAGGTGTCTAGAAAACACTGCAGAATCAGTCCAAAAGATCAAATGGCGTTGTATGAAGACTCTCTTTTTGGTGTAAAGAGGAGGGTATAGAGGATGCTGGACAGGTTATAATTTTTTTTTCTTCTTTATAAGTTTAGTAGCAGCTATCTTGAGTTGGTTTTTTGGGGTCACTGCTGTAAATCTTTTTGGTGGTTGCCCGCATACCCTCATTGCTGAGGAATACAACTTTACCTTTATCAAAAAGAAAATTAGTGCTTGCAGAATTATCCCCAAAATACTTCATTTCAGCAATTTTGCGTATATGTTGAAGGTTCCCTTAAAGAAACCGTGATGAGTAGCAGGTCTGTCACTGTGCAATTATATACACCGCTATAGCAGAAACTAAAACCTTCTTTTGGATGTTGAATAATGCAGGCACCTAAGGTGTTAAGCCATTCAATAGAAGATTACTGCCTCCATACATTAAATGGATGAATTTCTTATTGTAAAGCAAAATAAATGCTTCACCCTGAACCTCTCAAAACCATACCAGAGCACAAATAAACGGATGATCTTCAGGCAAAATGGATACTATGTTGAGGACAACGCAATATTATAAGCAATGGAGACTGACCTTCAACAAAAATCAGCCATTATATGTTTCCTTAAAAGCACGCGCAGAGAAAGCATGATGCATCTCATCAATATGACTTATTTTGCAAGGCATTTATGATGATAAGGAACTGAATGATCAGAAATTAATAAGAATGAACCATGGAAATGTCTTGATCTGCTAGCATCAAGTGATGGGTCGAAAACATTTGGATCAACATGGAGATCCATTCATTTCACTGTCAACCCATTTAGGAACTATCAGAGCAACAAGTTCCAGTATTGAAGGGTAATACACTGGAGGCTATAGACTATGAATCTTCAGCATAACCCAGCCCATCTCTTAAAGTTCAATGCTGCCTCTCTCTTTTTCATCTGAGTTTCTGACTGGAATTTTGGAGCCTTCCCCTTGTAGAGTGTTTTGTGGTATTTTAAGAAGAGGGTGCGATATTTATACTTGTCAATAAACATATTGCCTTTCTCCATCATCTGTACGACTTCAATTGCTCGAACAAAAAAACCACCTCTAACAAATGTATAAAGCACAGCATCTAACAGTTCCTGATCGAACTTCATTCCACTAGAAAAAGCAAGAGACTTCATTTCACCCCATAGTTCTGTCACCTCGACATATTTTCCGCCAATGGCAGCATAACCAGTGACCAGAGAATGAAAAGTTTGTACATTTGGAAAATGGCCCAAACTCCTCATCTTCTTAAAAGCCTTTTCGGCATCTTGCATCAACCTCTTTTTGCAGAAGAAGTGAATTACATTATTCCAGTCATGAACTCCATAATCTACTTTTTGCCCTTCCTTGATTTCATGCAAAAGCGTCACCATTAAACTAGCTTCACCTCCTTCTGCAGACCCTTTCACCAATTTCTCAAATTCTTGATGACCAGCTCTTGGTATCTTAGCCTCTTTCATCTCCTTGAACAGGTCAAGGGCCCCTTGAGAGTCCTTCTGTATCACCCTGGACTGGATCAATACTTCATAACAGCTTGCATCTATCTGAATCCCAGCTTTAGGAGCATCTCTAAGCAGTGATGCAACTTCCCCGGCTCGATTCTCTTTACAGTATGCTTTCAAAAGAGATGCATAAACAGAAGAACCAGTTCTAACACCAGCCAATCGCATTTCATCCAGAAGGTCATGTGCCTGATCTAACCATCCAAGTGAAATACAAGAGTTTATCACATGAACCAAGGCAGAATCATCAACTGAAACTGGAGAATCTTGTTTCTCCGCCTTAATTAGAAATTCTGCAAGATCTTTTGTTCTCCCAGCTTCCAGGAAAGCCTTTACCAATTTAACATATAATCTCTCAGTAGGCTGGAGAATACCATGTTCAGTTGTAATAAATTCAATTTGCTTCTGCAACTTAATTACCAAGACATCAAGTAAGCTTTTAGCAATGGTCTGCAGTTTTGAAAACTTTCTGTCCCTACAGATATCTTCATATGATACCAAACTTCCTGATTCATCTGGCTTTCGATGATGGGCATCCTCAGGAAGACCATTTGAACACAATGTATCGCCACTTCTAGAAACCTCAAGAAGCAAACTAGCTATACCAAGAGAATTTTTAGCTTTCTCTGCCTTGCGAAGCATTTCTAGAACCATGTGGGATGTAGATTCAAGATCTCCAAACTTCAGAAAGCATGAAAGCAAACAATTATAGAACTGACGAAACTGCATCTCTGTCACATTAGGGGCCTCTTCCATGTCTCTCTTAAGCTTCTTGAGCTCCTCCTTTCGTCCGTTCTTCTCATAAATATGAGCCATTATGATTAGTAAAGTAGCATCAGCTTTCAAGTTGATTCGAGGCATCATGTCGAGGAGCTGCTCTGCTTTTCTAGTGGCTCCAAACAGAAGACATCCAGCTAAAGCAATGTTGAAACAAGTGGCATTAGGCTTCATGAAAAGCAGAAATTCGTTGCTCTTTTTACGGGGATCAACTCTTCCATCCTGGAATAAGTAACCTATTTCAAGGACCAATTCAACAGCAAGGTAGGATCCAGTAGAGGTCTGTGACATATAAGCCAGGATTGCAGACCAAGCACTCACAGGTGGATACTTCTCTGTTTCCACAAGCTTCCTTAAAAGAGTAGATGCGGGAATAGGTGATCCACATTTGGCAAAAGCTAAAGAGAGATATATAAGAGTATTCCTCTCAAGCAAGTCATGCTTGTTTTTCTCAAATGCTTGTTCAACCAAGCCATAAGCCCTGTCCAGCTGTCCAAGATCTGAGCTTTCAGCACTGGCTGCTAGTAGTTTATTAACAATTGATTTTCTAGGAAACCCTTCCATTTGCATGTGCCTCTCATACACAGCCCATGCATCATCAAGTTTATTTTCATCAATATCATTTTCTAACTCTTCAGACATTTTACCAAGGTCTTGAGCCTGGACAAGGATTGTCCCAGCAATGGTAGAAAATGGAGCAGTCTGAGCAAACACAGTGCGGTTGACTACGTCCTGAATCTCTATGTTGCCCCAAAAAAAGCCAACTGACCGATTGACATTCTTACTACTCCGATCAGACTGACTTGTGTGTCTGAAAACTATATAATCACCATTGACAGCAAACAACCGAAGCAAAGAATAAGGGAAAGCTGTCATCCTAAAGTTCAACTTCTGGAGAGTGATCATTTTCTCCAAGTAGCATTTCTAGCTCTTTATTTCATGCTGATTGTTGGCTGACAAAGGAAATAATATTAGAGATTAGTTATTAAGTTCTTTTTCATTTGTAAAAAATATTTTACTATGTTTTCTGCCATGCTAACCTTACCTCAGGAATGGACGACACTGACACAGATATTAGAGCTATTTTGAATTCATGGATTTCAGATGCTACAGTTTGATGGCGGGAAATTGAGTTTGGTTGTGTGAATCACTATGAATAATTAAAAGGATGCTATATGAGTTGATTTCAATTTAAGGGGCTAAAACATGCAATAGAATGATAAATATTGCACTTTTTATGGCATTACTCTTTTCTTCTTCTTTTTTATAAAAAGAATATCAGTAAACAGTTTAACATAGGAACCAAATTAAAACACATATTAACTTGTAAAAAATATCATAACGAATCATACAAATTGGAGTTAATTTCTTTATGCAGTGAAAGCAGACACCGAGCTCGGCAGCTCCAATTCAGAGTTCAGGTTCTACCACTAAGAAGCATGCTAAAAGTTTGCGCAATAAATTGATTAATAATACACCTTTATATAGACTATTTCTCCTTTTTCTTCTTACATTAAGAAGGTTTGAGAGTAACTCACACGGGAAGTAAATAAGAATACAAAATTAACTTGTGTAAAAAACTCATAAATAAGCATCTCGATTCTTTCTTTATGCAGTCATAATAGTCAGTGACTATGACAACCCCAATTCAGAGTTAGTCATTACCATTAGGAGTATGTTGAAAACCCGCAATATAATGAAAAAGATTACACCTTTATGTCCTTAAAACTCCTTGTTTTCTTCCTTTTCTATTAAGGATATCTCAGAATACTAACTAGCGTTAATTACATGGATGGTTACTCAAATTGTGGAAAAATTATTCAGTGAAGTCGCTTTTGTTCTTTCTGCAACAAAAAAATCACTCATATTTTGCCAATTATCCCACAAAACTACTCCTTCCGGAAAAGTACATTTTCTCAATATCCCAGAAAATCACTCCTGCGGATCAGCTTACTAATCTCTTAGCTACCTATTCCGAGACGATGAAAAAAATTTATTTATCCAAGCCAAACTGAACATGAAATCGTACAACAGTAATTAACCGAAGAATTCATGTCACATGCATTTCCCCATGTAACATCCCCCTCACAATCAAAGACACATGGTTCTGGGGTTCAAAGCTACTGTATGAAAAACCAGATACAGATTTGAGTAAAGATAGAAAAGAATTTGTGTCTAATCCAATTGAATATCCTGGCAGCCAATCCTATAACTTATAACTGGATAGAAGGAAGATTGACATAAAATTAACTTTATTATCCCCATTATCATCAATCAACTCAACATCAGTATTCACAATAGATCAGTGTTTCTGTATCACATGAGCAATTCAGACATCCACAGCTTAGCAACTAAAACCTCTATAGTACCCTTATATAGTGGGGTTGGGGAAAAAGAGGATAATATACACATACTTTACCCTTACCTCGTAGATATAGAGTATAACAAGGATAACCATCCAATTAGTTAACATGGGAAGCTGATAAAAATGCATATTAACTAGGAAAAAAACAGAAATTGAAGCTGATTTCTTTCTTTAAGGAGTAACAATAAGAACCCAGAAGGGAAAAAACCTCAGTTCATAGATTCTCGTTTTACCACTAAAAAACATGCTGAAAATCAACAATATAATGAGCAAAACCGCACCTTTTAAGGCTTTCTTTTTTTTCATTTTCTCATTTTCTACTTTCAGAATACTGATTAACAACTTATTGGAGTTAGGGATTAGGCAAAAAGAGAAAAAGGGATCTCACCGGTCAATTTTTTTTTGGTCGGAGAGAAGCAGAGTTCGCCGGAGACGAAGAAAGATGACTGTGACGGTGTGACATAAACTTGATGTTGGGCCATAATTTTGGGCCAAAATCAAGAGTATGATTTGCACTTCGGTCCTATTTTGGGCTCGTCTTTAATTTTTCTCTCTCGTAACAGGAGAACTTTTCCGTAAGACGTAAATTATATATAATGGCAAATTAATAAAATAAATTAAATGTTATAACCATACTTTGATATAATTGTGCCGTGTAACAAATTGTTTGTCAATCACATCTCTCAGTCAAACTCTCGCTCGCCACTCTCGGTCGCTCCCTCTCACATTTACACAGACACAAATGTATAAAATGTGTTTGTGTTTGTATAAAGCGATAAAATGTTGTATATATATACATATATTTTTGTTCCCCTCTCTCCCCTCTCGCTCGCCACTCTCCTAAATCTCGCTCACCACTCTCCCAGATCTCGCTCGCCTCTATCGCTCATACAAATAGAAACAAAATGTATAAATTGTGATTTTGTTTGTATAAAGTGAGAAAAATTGTATATACACATGCAAATACATATATCTTCATCCTATACACTTATGTACAATATAAATATTCCCTGGCCAATTTTCTTTTGTCTTTTTCTCTTTCTCGTTTTATATATACACAATTTATACAATTGATTTTTATACAACTGCTTTCTTTTGCATATGTATAGCGATTTATACAATTGGTTTCTTTGTATATGTATAGAGAATTATACATATTTATGTTTGCTATGGAGCACAATTATGCGAACTTTGTTATAGATACAAATATCAATTTTATGTTTGCTATATGTGAAAGTTGCTCTTTCTATTTTATATCACAATACATCATAAGTTATGTCCTGAAGTGATTATTGTTTTATATCATGCGGAACATAAGTTCAATTGTTAAAAGACAAAAATTAAAGATCAATCAATTTTATGCGTGCAATGTACATTTTTGTTCAAAAATTAACGTAAATAATAATAGAGTTGCTTTTAGATATGCAACTTAACTTTAATTTAATTTTTTCAAGAAAATTTCTGCATTTTGAAGTTTTGAATTGTCAAAATCTAACTTCAGATCTGAATATCTCAAATACGAATAGTCAAAATTGAAACTTATTATCGCAGATAACTCCTCCAGTGCCTGGCAAGTGCGCATATAATTTCTCGAAGGATCGCTATTTAAGACATAGCTAAAAATTATAAATTATTTAATATTCAATCGCCTTTAGAATCAATTTTAAATTTATAAGTCGAAAATGGGGATGGAGTTACAAATGTTAAGAGTATAAAGTTGGGACTATCAAGTCAAATTTCAAACAAAATGTTTGAAGTTTAGCATATTGCTTGTATAATTTGAATTTAAGATAGTTAAGTGTGACATTGATATTAGCTCATATATAAAGTTGATACAATTATGTATATATACTCTTTATTAGTTTATATACATATAGTTAAAATACACACTATTAATGTATATGTACACACCTATACACAACATAGATATATATATCAATAGTGTCTATTTTGATATACTAATAAGTTAGTTGGCGGAACAGTATATATCTAATTTTCCCTAAGAGAATTACTACTAATAATAAGCTATTCGCTTATTTCAATCCAAATAACTTTTGAAAAATCAATAATCTGTTTTTTTACTAATCTCTGTCAATTTTAATATGTCCAAGTATATAGTTGGCCAGTAACATTGTGTTAATATAATTTTCCTATTAATTAAATCTATAGTACCCTAATTATACATAACGTTCAGCATGTCTCAACTGACCATAGAATTTGCCGGGAGTAATTAACCAATTAATTAAAATGGTTTAACATTTGTAACATGACCAAAAGCATGGTTCCATTTTTATAATACATGCATGTAACTCTTGCTTTCTGCGATAGATTTGCATAATAAAAATTTTCCAATATTTGTACAAACATAATAAAACCATCCATTTTGAATGACACTTTTTTTTTATTTTTGGTCATTTTTTGGCAAATTAAGTGTGTGTTACCCTTTTTATTTTTCTTTAAAAACACCTAGCTAGGTAGATAGAGGTTGGTAAGTTGTAACTAGTAAGTAACGAACTCTCTTTAAATTTTCTTGAATCCATGATCTATCTTTGGTTCCTCTGATGGTGGTGAAGAAGATGTCGACTTTAGATCTGAGCGGATCGAAGAAAAGGAAGAGGAATAATAATGAGAGGGTACTATTTAAGTTCAAGAATTTTGGTGAACAAGGGTTTCCTATAGAGTTTATTGGGTGCAATTTTGACCAAAATGTTAAACTTCTTTTGGAATTTGCACAACAAGAAAATGGGAGTATTTGGTCATTTCAATTGGAAGTTCATAGACATCCACCAATGCATGTGTTCCTATTTGTTGTTGAAGAACAAGTTGAATTGTCACTCAATCCTCATTGCAAACATTGTCAATACATAGGTAATATCACTATCCGAAAATTATTTGAAGTTCAAATTCTGAATCTGTCACGAAAAAAAAATATTAATAGAACATTTGGAACATATAGTGATTAGTAACTTCATTTGTTAGGTTTGTGTTTGGTGAAATTAAATCAAATACTAAGTAAAATTACTAAAATATAGTACTAAAAAAAATTAAATTTGCTTTGCATGACTTTTATGTTATAGTATAAATCAAATTCTTCGTATATTTATCTTTTCATATTTTAACTTTTTTAATGAAAAACTAGTTCTGTCACCATTTAACGATGGATGTATAAAAAGTTAAACTCATCAAGTACTTATGCATGGCCTCAGGATGGGGCAACAATTTGATGTGCAACAAGAAATACCATTTTCTATTGCCTTCAAAGGACATAATTGGAGCTTGTGTAGAAGGAGGAGGTGGACAAAAATACAAATATAAAACAGATGTTAATAATATTATTGGTGGAGAAATAATTAAAAGTAAGTTGAATTTGATAGAAATAGAAGGTCATATGATGCATGGTGTGTTTCATTCTAATGGTTTTGGGCATTTGCTTTGTGTCAATGGATCATTGGAAACTCCTACTTCTTCTGACTTGCCTGGTCACTCAATCATGGACTTTTGGGATCGACTTTGCATTGGGCTTCGTGCTAGGTTTGTCATCATCAACTTAATTTACTATTTTCGCTTCATTTTATCTGACGATGTTTGATTCAACTTGAAATTTGACAAACAAAGAAAATATATATAATATATGATTTTAAACTTGTTAGGACATATTTGTAAACGGGTGCGGAGTTAAAATGCCACAATTGATGAAAGCTACATACATTATATATACAAGATCAATAAATTTTATGTACATAACGATAATTTCTTGTTTTATATTCTGCATTTACTTTTTTATATATATTTCGTCTCTACTATGTTTGTAGCTAAAAAAAATAGTAAAATAGAAAGTTTAAAAGTTAAATTATCTCGAAATATATAAATATGTCTTTCGTTTTAGAACATTATAAACAAATATCACATAAAACGAAACAAAAATATACTAGTGTATGTTCAAACTGTTTTATTGGGAGTAGTGTCGTGTTAAACTCTGTGTTCAATCAAGCACACATTGCATAAAACGATACACAAGGAGTATCTTTTATGCTTTTGTGCACCCCTTAGCCTTAATCATCGTATTTATCATAACTTCTTACTTTTTCGAAAAGTCAGCAACTTTAAATTACGAAAAACGACTAATATTTGAGATCGAAAACAATAATAATTTCTCTATGTTTTGAAGGAAAGTAAGCTTAAGAGATATCTCAACAAAGAAAGGGATGGATCTAAGACTACTCAACACATTAGCCTATGGTGAGCCATGGTTTGGTCGATGGGGTTACAAATTTGGGCGTGGGAGCTTTGGTGTTACACAAGAAACATATCAAAGTGCAATTAATGCCTTACAAAACATGCCATTAGCTTTATTAGCACATCATCATCATCATATAGGGATTATAAATATTAATGAGATATTAATAGTGTTATCAAGGTACCAAATGTTATCTGGTCACTCATTAGTCACACTTTGTGATGCCTTTCATTTCATGTTGGAGCTCAAATCAAGGATCCCAAAGGAAAACAATAATCTTACCTCATGTTATCCAGGGCTATTAGTTGACACAACTTGTAGATGGTCACCTAAACGCGTTGAAATGGCTATTAGGGTTGTTGTGGAAGCCCTAAAAAGGGTTGAATCGCGATGGGTGTCTAGGCAAGAGGTTCGTGATGCTGCTCGTGCTTATATTGGTGATACAGGGTTGCTTGATTTCGTTCTCAAGTCATTAGGGAATCATATTGTTGGTAAGTATTTGGTTCGTCGATGCTTAAATCCAGTGACTAAAGTTTTGGAATATTGTTTAGAGGATATATCTAAAGCATTTCCTAAACAAGATCAAGGTTTTAGGGTTAATGACTCAAAAGGGAAACAACAATACAAAATCACATTGGTGCAACTTATGAAGGACATATATTTCTTGTACAACAATATACTAAAAGAGCATAAGGGATTAATGTCAAATTATACGGGCGTTTTTGCTACAATTCCAACAGCTTCTAGAATAATCCTAGACACGAAGTACTTCCTCAAGGAATACAGAGAGGTATCAGAGCCAGATACAAGAATTGAACCAGATAAATCCAAGATTTATTGCGCGATTATGTTGGCAATCAAGGATGGATTTGGTGTGGAAGAAAAAGTAATGACCCCATTTGAGTGTTTCTTAATGAGAAAAGATGTGACATTTGATGAGCTAAAAATTGAAGTTGAAAAGGCTTTTGGAGATATTTATTTGGGATTAAGGAACTTTACCACAAGATCAATAAACAACTTGATAAGCCCAATTAGTGGAATAGAATTGGTGTTTAATGTGATGAAACCAGGAAGCAAGATTGTTTTAGAAGGGGTAATAATGTCAAATAATGATGATATTAATATTAATAATGGAGGGATATTTGAAGGAATTAAGAATAATAATATTATTATGGATTGTATTTGTGGGACTAAAGATGAAGATGGTGAAAGGATGATTTGTTGTGATATTTGTGAAGTTTGGCAACACACTAGATGTGTTAATATACCAAATCATGAAGCAATTCCAGATATATTTCTTTGTAATAAGTGTGAGCAAGATATCTTACAATTTCCTTCATTACCTTAGATAATTTATATCAACAAAACAAGAAACAAAAAAAGGTATAATAATTAATATATGTTTACAACTATTTATGCATTACTACTATTTGAGTTGGAAGAAATGTTTTATGGATATAAGAGATATATTATTCTAATATCTTGTTGAAATTACATGATATTCTATATATACATCTATTTTGTTTGATTGTATGCGTACAAGTCATGTGACGAAATTAGAAATTTCGTTAATAATGTTAAAGTGAGTTTTTGACTTATATATGCAATACAATTTTTGTGTATACATATAATGTACATTATAATAAAGGATGTTCAAGTGGCTATTTTCCATTTGTGTGAATCTACAATTGATATATATTGGTCCAATTGTCCATATTTAATTACTGATATTAGCTTAAATATATAAAACCTATATACTAAAAATGTATATTTTTATTTAAATATACAAAAACTATATATTTGTTGATTATTTATAATCTAAATCACCTAAAGACATTGTACTATATATAATTATCTTACAAAATATCTACATCTCTTGGTTATTGTGGATGTCATGTAAAATTGTACAATAATCATAATCATAAAAATTAAATTACACACTTGTATGTATATAATAATAATAAAATTTAAGTTCCACAATAATTTTGTTTCACTATATAAAATGAACATGCATATAAATATTACACTCATCAAATCAAATAGAGGAACGAACCATCCCGTGCACTAAGCATCCTGCATTCACTTGGGATTCGAGTTGAAGTAATATGTTTTGTTTGAATCTTGATGTATCATGATTCAGTCTTATGAAGACTATAGGATGATAAAATAGAAGAAATTCCAGATGTGACAATTCCAGCCCAAAGAAATGCAACTGGAATATACATCAAATTTAAGAAATGATGAAACTTTGAGTTATTATCATTATAAACAATTCTATTTAAATCCATAGTTGCACCTAATGCTGCACCAGCTCCTATTGCTAGTATCCCAAATATAATCTGCATCAATTTCAAAAATTAAATAAAATAATAATTATCTCTATAAAAAGGGATAATGCACAAATATCCCTCAACCTATGCTCGAAATCTCAGAGACACACTTGTATTATACTAAGGTCCTATTACCCCCTGAACTTATTTTATTAATAATTTTCTATCCCTTTTCGGCCTACGTGGCACTATCTTGTGGGTCCAACGATGGTTGACTTTTTTTTTTCAAGCTAGTGCCACGTAGGCCGAAAAGGGGTAGAAAATTACTTATAAAATAAGTTCAGGGAGTAATAGGACTTTAGTATAGTATAAGTGTGTCTCTGAGGTTTCGGGCATAGCACTACAACAAAAATGACCATTAGCGTCATTTAATTCTTAATTGCCGCTAAACATGTATTTTTAGCGGCAATTGTCACTCTTTGTATATGTCCCTAAAGCCTTTAGCAACATTGGTTCTAATAGCACTTAAGTAATGCAGGTAAAAACTTTAGCACTCTTTATTAGTCTCAATATTAAACGCCTCTAAGAATTAATTTTTTTGTTTTTGTCTCAATATTTTTATTTTTTCGAGAATCGGTTTAACCATCTTTAATTTGAAGCTAAGTTAAATTAGATCTAATTCGTAAGTTGTAAATCTTGATCTCATGTCAATATGGTTAAAAAAAATATCTGATTAAAGTCAACATGATTTGAATCTCAAAAAAAACAAAAAAGTATCGTATAAATTAGAACAAGAAGAATAAATTATATTGTAGACCTTTATTTTATTTTATTTTTATTGACATATTTCCGCACTCTAATGCAAAAAGAAAAGTGGAAGGTGTATATACTTAAATTATACGAATTTATAAATATTTCATGTAACAATATCAATGTATGATAAATTAATTTTTTTTAGGAGAAAATTAATTTCTTGATAATTATTCTAATTATATATAAAAATGAAAAATGAGTGGAAATTGTAGGTAATTAATTACCTTGTCACCATAGAGTTCAATCTGTCGAAAAACCTTATGATTTATCATAGGCTTCTTTCTTATGAGTAAATATATTGCAAATGGGATGTGCAACAAATTGTAGACTGATCCTGCTATCACAGCAAAAAGTGTATAACTGCAATAATAATAATAATGAAAAAAAGAACATAATGAGTTCGGACAAATTCAGTAGTTGTAATTTTAGCTATATGTATTCTTATTAAGAAATTCAATGAATACGCACAAAAGAATTCAAAATTCAGTTACTAACATTTGATGTCAACAACATATTCAGTGTGGTATCACAAGAGGGGTCTGAAAATGATAGAGTGTGTATGCAGGCCTTATTTTGTACAATTCCGTAGAGATAGAAAGGTTATTTTTCGAAAGACCCTTGGTTCAGGAGCAAGCAAATAAAGCAAAAGAATTAAGAAAAAAAAAGGAAAATACAATGGTGAAAAAGACACGCACAACTAACAAGCGCAGAACATCCATGAAAAAAGAAAAAAGAAAAATGATAATACTACGACGTCAGACATGGTGCTCCAAACTATCACTCAACCTATCCCGCGAAGGACACAACTTTAAATAAGAGGATATGAAGGTCAGGCATTAGAACAAATGAAATCTAAAATTTAGAATTTATAAAAGAGTAGGATATGATCATAGTGTTTTGACTACATCTTCTAAATATCAGAAGTTCACAACATAATATTCAAAGATCTGAATAGAATATTCAAATTCCGACTCTATCACAAAATAATTTCGATTACCTGTATGAGCGATAATAATCATATGTAAGTCTAGCTCCATTATCAAAAGTAACTACACTAGTTTGTAACACACCCCATGACACAAGAAGAGTACCACTTGTTATAATCCTAGCACCTAATGTAACTAATGGTATTTTTGATGATGAAGAAGAAGATTTTACATCAAAATTATATTGAGGATAATTTGACATTTTAATATCCTAATAAACTCAAAATTAAGCTTTTAATTCTATCATATAATTCCTTAATATGATGGTCCTTTTATATATTACTCTCTACAAGAACCTTCAATTATTAATTTAATTACTTTTTTTAATAGTCATATATTTGACCCAAAATGTCGATTAAATCGAAAATTGTCTTTTTTTGTTTTCTTATTTAGTGTATGTTATTGTTGGATTATTGGGAAAAAAACAAATAGATAGTATAATTAGATTGTATTATTTTCTTTAATTTGCCGGCTACGTATGTTAATTGGAGTACAAGTTAATTGGTTCAAGTTTTTTACAATATTTTGATGTTGTGGGGGCTTTGTCTATTTCCTAAATTATTTAATTATCGTTATACTCATAACTGGATTTATGATTAAATATTTAAGATTGTTAGATTCATCGATATTCATACTTAACATATTGCTTTTGTTTGTATGTACTCCACCAAAGATATTGTCTGCTTTGAGCTTTAGCCAATACAATTTTAAAAGGAAAAATTATTTAATCATACGAATATTTATAGTTTGAAATAATTATAAATTGTTTTACTATTTAATATTTTTATGTCAGATTTCAAGTCATGAGATACACTTAGATACATGTATTTTTTCTATCAGATATATTGATCGGGTGAGAGGCGATCGAGAGAAGGAAGGCGAGCCAGATGGTCTATGTATATCATATACAATTAAGCAATATACATATATCTTGAATACCCGATACATTATGAAATACAAATACATAGAGAGAGAAGGGCGAACGAGAAAATCAGACACATGTAAATTCACTTGGATACAATATATCTGGATAGATTATACTTAATTTTTACCCCTTATATCCAAAATACATGTATCTAGATAAGCCAGATACATGTATTCGAGGTTCAAATTCATGTAAAATTTGTAATATTGTAAATTTGCAGGGAAATAGTTTGCTTCTAAACTAGTGAAATTTATGTTGTTTCACTAAAGTTTAAGACTTATATCATTATATACCAACAATTTTTTTCCGTTATTTTATTAAGGTAAAATTTCCTTAGAGTAATCACAAAACCAATTATATTTTTCCAATTGATTACTAGCATATGTTTTGTAGTTATATATATATATATATATATATATATATATATATAA
>NC_028640.1:2215634-2251267 GCF_001406875.1 Solanum pennellii
TATATATATATATATATGGAATCAAGTGAGAGAAAAAAGTAGAATTTCACTCAGATTAAATAAGAAACTTTTTAATATTTCAGTGAAAATCTATTTCTTACCATATATTTTATTATTTAGTGGGTTTGATAAAAAATGAATGAAAAAAATCTTATCTCATAACATAAAATTTTAACTAACTCACCATGAAAAACATATATTTCTAATACTGATATGTTAACTTATTCCAATAGAGTAATACTTTTTGAACCATAGCATATTTTATATTATTATGAGAAATCAATGTATCAAAAATGTCAATGTGAAATCTTATTTTAATTCGATACGTCAATTATTTTTTCGATATTTTAGTTTAGTCTTTTTATTATTGGATTTTTGGATAGTACAAAAAAAATTAGTTTGCCGGCTACGTTTACAAACACAAGTTATTTGCAACCATCCAAGTCAAAGTAGAAATTAGGGCTACTCACATAGCGCATAAATATCGTATTTATTGGTGGGTAGATATGTTAAATCGAGATATGTATTAAATTGATACTTAAACTAATAGGATATTTATCATCATTTTTTCGGTTAATCAAATAAAGATATTCAACAATTTCATTTTCAATTTAATTGATAAGAAATGTTTTTCTAGTTTTTTTTTAAAATTTATCGGTTCAATCAAAATTCACACAATTTAGCGTAATGTACATCTTGTAAACCATACAAAGATGGATTCAAATGTTTTATTTTCTTTATTTTTGGTTTTCGATTGTAATTGCATTTTTACCATCAATAAGCTAAGTAATTTTTCATCCTTTACTAGAGGACTCGAATACGTAATCGCCTTTATTAGTGAGCGTTTTACCTTCAATTTTTTTTAAAAAATCAATACGAATCCAAATTTAGACGGATTCCTATATGAGTATCGAACAACGGACGAAAAATAAATAAAAAAAGTCAGAATTTTGGAGTTTCCCACTGTTTTTGTCTAGTTATTTTATAACTTTTGCTTTTGTCCATATAGGCACAAGTTGAAAATAAAAAGGAAATAAAAACACTGTTTTAGAAATCGTATAATAGAAAAAATTAGAGGTGACAAAAAAATGGCTTAATGTGATGTGAATAATTGACCTTAAAATGGAATTTAAGTTTTTGTAATTATTCACTTGTAATTAAGGAATCAAATTAATTTTATTGTATACTTTAATTAATCTGGTATTGCGTTATTGGTAGCACATATCGCCGTTATAATTTTCCATTAGTTAGATAACAAATTTATAAGAAAAAATTGAAATTGATAGGAATTAAGATCAATTAAAATAAGAAAAATGCACAAGTATCTTCTAGACTAAGATCGAAATTTCAGAAATACGTCTTAACTAAACTAAGGTCCTATATATTATCTCCTGAACTTATTATTTTTGTAATTTTGTGCACATTTTGTCTTACGGGACACACTCCGTGATCCTACGCAATTGAGGCGCGTGAAAGATATTTGGATGCCACGTAAGTGAAAAAGGTGCACAAAATTACTAAAAAAATAAGCTCAGGGGGTTATAGGACCTTAGTTTAGTTAATGTGTTTCTGTGATTTCGGTCATAATCTAGGGGATACGATACTTGTGCATTTTCCCATTAAAATAGCAATATATTAAAGTTTTTAATAGCTCTAGATATGTTGAATTATTATAAACAGTTACCACATTATATATACATTCTTTGTCCCAATTTGTATAATCGAAATTTCGAATTCAAACAAAAAAATTCGTTGACCGTATATGTTTTCATATATTATCTAAATATCTTAAATTTTATTAATTATTGTATTATATAATACTTTTAAGTTAATTTTAAATATAAAATTTTATTTTGAAATATTTAAAGACTCTATGCCCGATTAAATTTTTTTGATTTGCGAAATTCAAATAAATTGAGACCGTGAAAATTCTCAAATGAAATAAATGAGACTTGGAGTCTATACCTTGGGCTTCAAATTTTATAGCACCAAAGTCTCGATGTCCTTTTGACATCAAAGCCCAAAACTCTTAGCCCAGTTACTTTGAATTCGATCAAACTCGATAATCAAAAAAATAAGAACAAATTACAGAAATACACATTTTTTATTTCACTTATTTCCACTATTTCATATTACTTTTTAAAATCTCCAAAATCCTTTATTTCTGTACAATTGGACATACATACGAATATTTAGCTTATGCTTTGAAAATATATACATAATATACATATACACAGTCATAATCTTATATTCTATTCGCGCGATTTCAATTAGAATGAGATGTTGTATGGACATGGATACATTGTTTTATCATTTTCTGTACAATTTGACACACATACATTTAACTTTTGCTTTGAAAAATATATACATAATATATATATACACAGTTATAATCAAATATTGTATACACGCGATTTTAATTAGAATGAGTTGTATGTGCATGAATACAATGTTTTTCATTTTTTGTTTATATGTTCTGCCCCCACCCCCACCCCACCTTTTTTTTTCTACACAACTATCGTAGTAGGCGTTTGGCCATGTAATACCATATCACGATATGGTATTATGAGATGGAATTAGGGTTTGGACATGTCATTTTACGTTGATTTCATCTCATGATTCCACATCATGAGATGTGATATCATATTCTCCAAAAATCATGATATGGAATCATATGAGAATACCAAATCATGATTTGAGTTATTTTAATATAAAAATTGATCCGCGAGTTTATATTTTGTTAAAACAACCCCACATTTATATATACTAACCATTTATTTCAAAAAAATGCAAATAAAATTTATGATCACATCATTACTTTTTAAAATTTATTATTCTCACCGACATAAAATTTATTATTCTCACTAACAAATAGTTACTTTCACTCACACTTCACGATTGTTAGAGTAATAAAATCCTGAAGAGCCCGTGAAAGGTGTTTCATTTTTACTCAAATATATAGATGAAACAATTACTTAAGTGGAGAACAAATAACTTTGTAATAATTTATTATACGATTTTATGATTTTTTGTTTATTTGATAATATTAAATAAACAATTGGGGCCATTTTAATAGTTTTAGAACTTATGTGATTTTTATGTTTGTGAGAAATATATGCAACACCAAAATTTCATATCACATGTCCAAACAAAACTTCAATTTCATCTCATGATTCCATATTACGATACCATATATAAATCTTTCACATTCTTGAGTTAGTTTAGTGAAAATTGTATATACATATTTATGGTTAAGCATTGAGATACATTATTAGTACATGTTATCAATACAAATAAGAGAAATATACACAAAACTCTCAAAAACATGGGAATAATATTGCAAAAAAATAAGAGAAAGTTGTTGACTAAATACAAATGCAGATGAATACTTGCACAAACAAAACAAGAAAGAATTTTACATTCTTTTGGTTTTTGGTTTTGTGTTTAGCCACTGTTGCTTGAACTACTTCCAGGCATAAGTTCTCTCAACATAGCCACAACTTGTAACATATTAGGCCTTTTTGATGCAAAATCCTCTACACATTGCATTGTTATCTCTAAGTACCTTACCATCTCTTTAACTTCTAAAACTTCTGCTTCATCATTCCCTTTAGTCACTGATAACAATTCTTGATCAATTACTTCCATTGATTTCCCTTCTCTTACTTTCATTTTCACCCATCCTACCAAGTTTGTATCACCAAAATCTTCCTTATCTGTTGGCCTTTTACCTGTCAAGAGCTCAAGAAGCACGACTCCAAACGAGTACACGTCTCCCTTTGCCGTGCACCTAAAACTCTGATAGTACTCAGGTGGTACATATCCTGGTGTACCTGCTAGTGTTGACACACTGAGGTGTGTGTCCAGCGCGCTTATCAGCCTCGCCATCCCAAAATCAGACACCCTAGCGTCCATTTCGTTGTCTAATAGCACGTTGCTTGACTTCATGTCGCGGTGTATGATGTGTGGGATGCAATTGTGGTGAAGGAAGCAGAGTCCTTTGGCTGCTCCTCTGGCTATTTTTTTCCTTTCCTCCCATGTTAAGATCCTTCTATCGCGTGTTCTTGTCTTCCCGTGTAGCATTTCTTCTAGGCTGCCGTATTCCATGAACTCGTAAACTAGAAGTCTTTCCTCACCAACCTTGCAGTATCCTAAGAGGGGTACAAGGTTCTTGTGCTTGATCTTTCCTAATGTCTCCATTTCAGCCATGAACTCTCGGTCGCCTTGGCAACTTAACCTGATGAGCTTCTTGATTGCAACACTTGATCCATCTTTCAACGTTGCCTTGAAGACTTCTCCGAATCCTCCAGAACCGATGAGGCTTGCAGCTGAGAATCCATTCGTGGCCTCGATAAGTTGTGAGAACTTCAGCTTCCTAAGTTGTCTTTGGAAAGTTGCTACATTGATGCTTAATGGCTCCTTCTCTTTGTCAATCTTCCATGCTGAAGCTGCATAGTTAGTAGTCAAACTACTAAGCATTTTCACCCCTTCAGCCTCTCTTCGCCTTGCACGCATAGCAATAGCCCAAACTATCAAAATGCATACTGAGGCAATGGAAATGAGAACTCCAAGAACAATGCTGTTAGCCCATGATGCAGCTGAACTTCTTTTTTCTCCTCCTACGTCTCCAGTATTCGTGGCAGGTGAGTTATACTGGCATTCGGATAACGGAACCCCACAGAGTCCTGGATTGTTTGCATATTGACTTGCAGGAAGTGTACTAAGCTGACCCCTTTGTGGAATTTGTCCTGTCAATTCATTATTAGACAAGTCAATCTGCACCAAGAAAGAAAGAAGCGAAAACGAATCAGGAATTTGACCCTGCAATCTGTTATGTGATGCATCAAACACTCCCAAATTCTTTAGCCCTCCAAGTGATGAAGGAATCTCTCCTGACAAATGGTTGTGTGATATAACAAGAACTTGCAAAGCTATCATATCACCAAATTCATCAGGGATTTTACCACGAAGCTCATTGTACGAAAGATCAAGGTACTCGATAGTCTGATACCGAGTAAAAGCACTAAGAACCGGACCAGAATACAGCCTAGTGAAATCACAACTCTTTAGTGATGGAACCTGTAAAAGCCTTTCAGGATGTATCCCATAAAACTCAAGCAATCCTCCAACGCCTCTGCACGAATTCCCTACATTTCGAACAAACACCAAAGTGTTACCTGAAAGAATCCCACTCAATGCTTTAGCCCCTTGCTGCCTACCAAGTCGCGGTGGGATCTCCCCGGTTAACCTATTGCTACTCAGATCCAACCAAACCAAGCTACTACAATTGACTAATTCACTTGGAATCTGACCACTCAAACTGTTATTTGCTAGCTGCAAAACAGCCAGCCTTGAAAGATGGCCAAATTCTTTAGGAATCTCACCACTTAGTCCATTACTTGTGAGTGCAATCCACTCAAGATTACCACAATTAAACAACTCAACAGGAATTTTCCCACTCAAGTAGTTATTATTAAGTATAAGATTCTTCAAGTTGCTGCATTTTCCCAACTCTGCCGGTATGTTCCCTTCCAAACTATTGTACCAAGCAATAAGCTGCACAAGATTCTCAAGTTTTCCTAGCTCTGATGGTATCGAACCGTTCAAATAGTTCAAGCTAAAATCAATTATCTTGAGCTGTGAACATTGAGACAGTTGAGATGGAATTGGACCATAAAGGGAGTTATCAGGTGCTCTCAGCTCTTCCAATGATGAAGCACCAGGGCATAAGTCTGTTGGAATTATCCCATTGATCATGTTGGAGCTAAAGTCTACGACGCGTAGTTTCTTGCAATATGAAAGAGAAGCAGGAAATGAACCAGAAATCTTGTTACTACTCATTTGCAAAGACTCTAAAGAAGCTAAATTCTGTAGGATAGAATCAGGGAATGGACCGGTTAGATTATTATTCGACAAATCAAGATTCTGAAGAGAAGAACATGATGAGAAGGAATTCGGGATTGAACCAGTGATATTGTTGTTAGAGAATTTGAGTTCCACAAGTGAACTACATGAGTTTCCTAACTCAGACGGTATCCAACCGGACAAATGATTCTTAGAAAGATCCAATCTTTGCAAACTTTTAAGCTCACCAAATGAACTAGGAATTGAACCAGAGAATAAATTATCAGCCAAAACCAATTCTTGAAGTGTTGTACAATTAGATAGAGCTGAAGGAATTGAATCAATTATCTGATTCCCTGACAAATCGAGACGTAACAATGAATTACAAGTCTCAATCTTGATATCAGATATTGATCCTGTAAGATTATTATAGTCCATTGCAAGATACTGTAACTTATCAGTATGCAACAAGAAATTCTGAGGCAAAGAACCTGTTATGTTATTAAAAGAAAGACTAACATATTCAAGATTTGGACATTTTGCAAACAAGTTGTCAGGTACATAGCCTGCTAAGCCAGTGAATGAAAGTTCAAGTTGTTTCAAACTATAAGGTAGCTGAGCTAAAGAAGTTGATGCATTTACATAAAACGAATTCGATGACAAATTAAGGACAGTTAACATATCCAGAGAATTGAAAGGAGAAAAAGAAACCTCTCCAACAAGTTCAGATTGTTGAAGATCAAGAATTGTTACTCTTCCAAGACTATTGCAAGTTACACCATTCCATGAACATGGATTGTTTTTAAGTTCCCATCCTGATAAAACACCAGAAGGGTCTTTTTGTATCATGTTCTTGAATAACAAGAGTGATTCAGCATCAGTTTTGATGGAGGAAACAACCGCGTTTACGGATGCAAGAACCAAGGCAAAAAACAAGAAAATGATCAATGTTAGAGCAGAGTTGGTGTTCATGTTGTCCATGATGAATAGAGAACATAGATAAGAAAAAAATGAAAGAAGAAACAAGTAGAGAGCTTAGAGAGTAAGCTTTAGTGATGTGTTGAAAGATGATTGTGTTTTTTTTTTTTTGAGAAGAAAATGAATGTCAAAAGGAGCACAAAGAGTGCTTTGTACTATGATGAGAAAAATTCCTCAATAGTGCAAAGTTAGAAGAACTAACTTTTTAAAAAGTAGTTGCCATTCCTTTTTTTTATTTATTTTGTGTTTGTGTATAACAACCACGAATATAAACAGACTTTACTCCTACCTTAAAAGATACAAAAAAAAAACGATTTTCAATAGACCTTAGCTCAACTTATAGTGTATGTGTTTGCGTACAACAATAACAACTTAGTACATATAGTCCGACAAATGAGGTATGAGGAGGATATTCAGACCTTATCCTTACCTTGAGAGGTAGAAAAATTATTTTCGATAGACTCTCGACTCAAGTAAAAGTGTTTGTGTTAATTTGTTGAATGAAGATTTTTGTAAATGGAAAAAGGAGGGAACATAAGAGGAATAAAAAAAGAAGAAGTAATGAATTGAACTATTACACTAAAGTCTTGGTAGGTGATGTAATTTTAATAGTGCTAAAGCAATTATCTATTTTCAATTAATATTCTTTTTTTTTCCCTTTGTAGGTCCATATAATTAGATATTTTAAAGGATATAGAATTAAATATTTTTTCTAATATCATAACTTTATAGGGAAACTAACATAAATATATTAAAATAAAAAAGTATTTATAGCAGTAACATTTTCTTTTTTACTCGATCATTTTTAATTTATTTATAATACAAGTTTAATACATTTTATAAAAAATAATTTTTTTATTCACATAAAATATAAGTTTTAATAATGGATAATACATTTATCACACATTTTAATACACTTATAATACATTGTGGCAAATTTTTATCAAACAAACATAATATATTTCAAAAAACAATTATAGTTCATATATACTGCATATATAATTCACTTTTAATTCGTATTGATAAAATGAGTAATTGTAATTTTTCCAATATTACCACTTTGTTTGTCAATCTTCAATTGCTTATTTTGGAACAATTTTCTTAAGATAAATACTTTTATTTTCTTCTGCATCTTATATTTTTCATTTCATTTGTAAAATGTGAAAAATATTCACTAGTCTCATGAAAAAATTATCAAAGTCAAATTAAAAATATATATAATACTGATTCGAAATTAAAGATATAGTAAAATAAAAAAGTTCCTAAAGAGATAAACGATAAATATTGTTCATCTACCTCATTTTATGTGATACTACTATCATTTAGTTCTTTCTCTTTTGAATTGTGATAATGATTTTTCAAATAATTTCAATTATAAG
Organism: Solanum pennellii; assembly: GCF_001406875.1. NCBI lineage: Eukaryota > Viridiplantae > Streptophyta > Magnoliopsida > Solanales > Solanaceae > Solanum > Solanum pennellii. The sequence goes on from NC_028640.1 coordinate 2,223,836, forward strand.
ATATATTGTTTTATAATATTTATATTAATTTTTGGATATAGAAAACACCAACCTAATAAGGCATAAAAATGCCACAATCATTCATTATGTTTTTCACAAATATATAAGATTAAATAATATCTCTGAAATTCAAAATGGAGGCTATTTCTATACATATAATGAGTTTATTATCATACATGATATTTGTCTAGATTCCAAAAATAATTATAATCAAAATTTGTTGATAAAAAACTAAGAGGAGTCTACACAATTATCAAAAGTCAACCTAATTTAATTTCTAAAAATATTATAAAAATCAAAATGTTTAAATTAAGAATAAAAATCAAAATATTTTAGCCCTTATCCCCAAAAAAAACCCCAAATTAGGTTTTTAAAAAATATCTACAAAATGTGTTTTGAAAAATAAAATAATAATAATAATAATAATGGCATAAAATACGGGAGGATTTGACTTTTGGTCAAAAGGGTCCACAGACAAAAAGTGTATCCAAAGATCGGTGCCGCTTTAAAAGAGGGAAAAAAATATTTTTTTACATAAAATGTGTTTTAATACAACTAAAAATATTTTTTCATCAAAAATATATTTTTTAAAATAAATTATTAATAGTGGGAAGTAAATTTCTTTTTAAAAAAAAAAATGAATTGCATTTATACGTAATCAATAAAAATAATATAAAGGTCCGATTAGAAGTGACGACCTGACTCGAAATAAACATAAAATGTCACTTATTAAATTATTTTTTTAATAAACTTGGTTTTAGAGTTTTTCTTTTTTTAAAAAAAATTATCCAACGAAATATATAATTTTATAAATTGATCAAAATTTAAATTAATTTTATAAATAAAAAAAAGATTAATAAAAAAAGGGAACATAAAATGAAGTGTGTTAGATCCAACGTGAAATGTGTCATATCTTGTCAGTGAGCGTGAGAATGTTCCTTTTGATCAAATTTTCTACAGGATCTTATAATGTCCTTGGTTTCACATACTATATACTAAAATAAAATAAAATATCGAGTTTGAGTCTTTGAAAATATTGTTCGAAGTTATTTTACTTTGATATATTATAACAAGTATTTTTATATTCTTAATTAGATTGGACAACTAGTCGAATTGACTTATAGCTCGATATGTTTGTATTTAGCTAAATTTAATTTTTTTCAATTAAAATCTAGCTTGATTCAGTTCGAGCTCATTATACTTAGCTCAAGCTTGATCGTCCTCGGCTCAACTCAACTTCATACCATAGAAAATTTAATTAAACTCAAATCAACGTCTAAATATATTTTTAACTATCTTTTTTGAATTTAAACTTTGAAAATGAAATTATATTATGGTAAAAAAAACACTTAGATCCTAAAAGTAAAATTATTCTCAAGACAAACTTTCATATGTGTTATATGATACAACTCACAACTAAATAATGAAATAATAATAATAATAATATAAATTAATTCACATTTGGGGGTTGTTAATAACACAACAGCTAAGTTCTAGCAGATTAATTGATGTTAAAATATGTAGAGAAATTAGAATAATTACTCAAATTAAAAGAATCTAATGATGATCCAAATTGGGATTTGTTAATTTTACTTTGCTTTACTAAAGATATAGTGTCTAGATTAGAATCATTAACATAGTGCAAAAGCTTGATATATAACCAATAATTAAAAAAGCTATTTTCAATTAAAAAATTCTTTTATTATTTTTATTTATATAAAAAAATATATAGGATAGGGGCCACAAAGGAACAACATCAATGAGCTCTTATGGTTAATGGCATAGGTGACTATGATGTTCTCAATTTATTTTTTGCCACCTTTTCCCCCCTACTTTTTATTATCTTGCTAGTGATTTATTAAAATATAGAAATGAATATAATTAACTAATTTTTGTAGTTTTTGATCCTATGAAAGTGTATTATAATTGAATTTTTTATAAAAAAAATTGCAATCAAACATCACTATAATTACATTATTTATCTGAATAATATTTTTGATACTGTAAAAATACATACTATATAACATAATATGATAAATTTATTGTTATAGTGAAATGTTGATTATACAATATGTTTTGTATACCATTAATGTGAAGTAATGAATAGTACAAGTTTAACATAATACATGTATAATTACATGGTAAAATGGTTAAATATCACAACCAAAGAATAAAATGCATATTTTGATCAATTAAATAAAATATGCTTAATCTAATATCACAGAAATTAAAATCAGAATTTGTTCATAATTGAAATGCTAAAAAATTTTATCAACTCCTTTTTTAAAAATAAATGAAATAATAATTTTTTAAAAAAAAAATATAAATACCTTTTTATCCAAGATTCAAAACCTTGTTGGTTCTCTAATAAAGTTTAACTTTTTACTAGCTGGTTATGAGCCCCACAAACACTAATTTACTCATTATATTTTTCAATATTTATCATATAATATAAAATTTTATTGCAAGATCAGCATGCTTGGGATCCTTGGACCATTGGTCTTTTCTGGCATTTTTATTTTTGTAAAAAAAAATAAATCACAGGTCTTAATTATTACTACTATTTGTTAACATCCAATGAATCTATATATTTGAGAGCAAGCACAGAATTTGATAACATTTTTAAATGGTTTGTGTTATGATCAAAAGGATCTTGTGATGTATAGTCTGTGTTTACACTCATTGCCTATGAAAAAAAATAATTATTTTGGTCTATGTTTAATATATTTGTGTTGCTAGCTAGCTAGTTCATGAATTTGATGCCTTATATGTGTCAATAAGTTATTTTTTGTCAATTGATTTTTATAAATATGTTATTTTAAGATGAATATGTGATAAAAAAAAATATGTTATTTTAAGATGAATATGTGATATTTTTTTATGATAAGAAATGAAATCTGAATTTAGTTCAATCTTAAAAAGTAATTCAGAATTTGAGATTTTTTCCTACATCACATGAGGAAGCAAATTACCTTTAAAATTGATGAAACACCCTATTTGATCATTTTATTTAATATGTTTATTCAAAAATTTAACTGAGATTCAATATATACGTAACTTGATCAACTTCAGATAAAATTCCTCTTCCTTTTCTTTTTTCTCTTAGTTATTGTATAATGATATTTTTATCCCTTTAAAGGAATTGACGTATAATGTTTTAAAGAAATAGATCTTGAATTTCGAATACGAAAAGTAAACTCAAATTGAGAGGGTGTTGTTAGAAAAGCTTGAAAGCATTGGCAAATAACTAGTCCTTGCAAAACGAATTGTTAGATTTGTGTTATTCTAATAATTTGATGATGAAATTTTGTTTATGATATTTGAAACTTACATTTTACATTTTTTAGATAAATTTAGGGGTTGAATCGTGTAATGGATAGTTAAAATTCAAAAAATAAGTTGCTATTTTTTACCAAAATTTTGTTTATCATCTGAAGTCTGAACTTCACATTAAAATGCTTGAAGTTAGTACTCTCTCTATATATATTTGAAGTTTGATTCTTTAACAAGGTTACATTTTAGACAAAAGATATCTAAAATTTGCCAAACTTCAAATACTGTTTTTTATAGTTTGTATGAAATAATTTCAAAATATAATATATTTATATATTCTAAAAATTAACTTAATTACAATTTAAACTACCATTCCAAAATCAGGTATGTGTGTCAAAATTAATAGCATAATTAAAAAAGTGCACGTCATTATCAAGATATAGTTAATTACTATTGTAATTTTGAATTGAGAGAGATTGAATAGTTATAAATTCAAATTCAATTTCAAAAATAAAATATTATTTTGAAGCAATTCAAAGTAATTCAAATCATTATTAAATCACTTAACTCAGAACTAGCATTCTCGACACATGATTCAACAAATATATTAGAATTATTTAGTGAAATTATTGATATGAAAGTGGTGTCATTAAACATTCTTAGTAGACTTTTAGAATTATATATTAGGTTAGGATATAAGTGAAATTATTGAAATGAAAGTGGTGTCATTAAACATTCTTAGTAGACTTTTAGAATTATATATTAGGTTAAGATATAAGTGCAATTGGTAATAAGATGTATATGATGATTGCCAAAAGATAATTATCAGAAAAGATTAGGAATTATTTCAAAGATTCAAAATACGGTTAATCTTAATGTTTAATCTTAATATTAGGTTACATATATCAACCTATCTTTCATGAATATGAGTATATTAATTTGCCAATATTAAGCAACAAAAAGTAGGTTTATCATAATATATATTTTTTTTATGGATGGATTGATTTTTTAGGTAACTTGTATATAAAGTGTGAATAGATAAAATTCTTCCTTCCTCGCATAATAAATTCAATAGATAAAATTCTTCCCTTCTATGAAACTATTTGTAAATAATATTATTAAAAATATAGTGATATTTTAAGCAATATTATGAAGAATATAGGCACAAAACTCCATAAGAATTGAATTTCAGTCAACTCCTAGTCACTAAAATGGTTCTAGTATCATCAAGAGCAAAAATTTAGAAAGAAGTACAAGTATTTTATATAAATCACAAAAGATAACATAGAAACTGAAGTTTGAATCACATTAAGTGTCTTAATTATATGAGTAATACTGTCAAAATGAAAAGTTTAGATTAAATCATGTGTCTTATAGATGGTTGTAAAAATGTTTCTTTATGTCACTGATTATTTATTGTTATTATAATATATTTTATACATTTTTCCTCCTAGGAAAACTAAAAAGGCAAATTTTCAAATCCCTTAATTATATCTTCATAGCCTTTACTCATTCAAAATGGCAGGTCATAATGGGTTAAGACAATAATTAGGTCAAGACTCAATATAATCCATTTTTTTAGGATCGAAATGGGTTAGATAATGGGTTATAAGATGGATCAAGATCCAATCTAATATAATTTTTACTAAACTTAATTGTTTTATTTGTTTTTTTAAACTATTTTAGTACCTAATAAAATTAATTTTTTTTCTTTATTATGACTATAGCCTATATATAGCATATCAAATTAGAAAAAAAATTAAAATATTTTAATAGCATTTCTCATGAGTCAATTCGAGTTGCATGATATCAACACAATTTTTAATGGGTTAAGCTAATGAGTTGACGGGTCAATAATCAATCCAAACTTAAATAAATCGGACGAGCTGAGCGAATTGGTTTTGATTTTTCCACCCTAGTAGAAACTCAACAATAAGTTGATTGAAAAAAAATTAGAACGTACTCAACAATAGGATCTTTAGGTTTTTGATATCACAATAATGTGAACTCCTTAATTAATCATACTTAGGGTTGTATCACTATATTATTTAACTAGAGAGGAGTATACAAATACAAAAAAAACCAATAATCTTTTGCTTTGAAGGTAACTAATTATAAAAAGCAAAAGAGGACAAGAAAAAACGATGAATTTGAGATAATGTAATAAGGTTGAAAATTGCACATGATATCAGTATCGTTTAATTTAATACGAGTAAACTTCACGTGTTAAATTGAGTTCGGAGCCTAAAGGATATAAAATATTAATAAAAATTCTGAAACGGTATATAAAATTTTATATTAACTAAAATAGTAAAATCGCTGGAACAACAGCGATTTCTTCTGCCGGAAAAAGCAAAATCGCTGCAGTTAAAATGTGATTGTAAAAAAAAAATCAAGAAAATCTAGGCAGCGATTTTCATTTTTCCGGCGGAGGAAATCGCTATTGTTCCAGCAATTTTGCCGTTTTGATTAATATAAAATTTTATATACCGTTTTGAAATTTTTGTTAATATTTTATATCCTTTATGCTCCGGACTCATGTTAAATTATCATTTTTAATTTTTTTTTAAAAAGGATCAAATTATCATCTCATTAGACTTATGTTATGATCACTTGCAAAAACGATATTTTTAAAACCACGAGAATATTTATTTTAGACCAATGGTCACATGAATAGCAAATAGACAAATTAATTTTTGATCTTTTTCTAATAAAAGATAAAGATAAATTTCATGTAAGTCGATTCATAAAGAATTATGAAGATGGTTACATTTTCTATCTTAAGTGATCTTGTAAAATTTTCAACCAATGATATCATTAAAACTTTTTAAAAAATTATTAATAGAAGTGAAAATTATTCAAATATTATCAAATATTTATTTATCTTAGTACCCTAAAGTCTAATTACTTTCTTGAAGGTCCTACTATCTAACATATATATATATCATTCAATATATTTTAATAAAGTATAGATTATATTTTGACCGTTTGAAAAGTGTTACCACATCCTATCCATTTAATCATTATATGATATTTATTATTACAAAAATTGTATTTAGTGGACCTTACAATAAAATAAAATGATTGGATTTATGAGTGGGTTTTTTCCACACAAAATCTTCATAAATCCAGCCAAAAATTGCACAGTCGATATTCTTGACGTAAAAGAGTTTATATATTGACTTTTAATTTAAGGAGTTTAATTTCTTTCAGATTAATTTTTCGCAAGATAGATTAGAAAAAATGTTCTGTAATAGCAATATCGAACTTTAACGTGAGTTCGAACAATATAAAAATGATAAGAGAAATTAAATTTGAAGATTTTGTTTTTAAGTATATCAAATTAAAATGGGAAGGTGGAACGGTGCAATTTAAAATGTATTTTACCTCCATTTTCATTCACTAACTTAAAATAATAAAATATAAACAATTTGGACCTAAAAGAAAATATGATTTCACAATTATTTTTTAGAGATATTTTGTTTGGATCGGTAAGGTAAGAAAAGTAATATAATAATATTTTCACACCAAAAACTAGAAAGTTTTCCGCTCGATTTTTCACCATATATTTTTTTGCGGTTGATTGGTTCAACGGGAGATGAATCGAAAAATTATATTCTATAACACAAATTTTTCATTAATTCACGTCGGAAAAAAAATGTTTCTAATAGTAATAACAATTTCGATTGATATTCAAAAATATTTGCTAGTAATATAACTCACTTTCGTTTAACTTTTAATTGAATAATTAAAAGCCTAATATCTTCAAATAAAATATGAATGGTAACCAAAAAAGTAAATTAGAAGTGAACCTTATTAAGATTTAGTGCTTCTTTTTAATGATTGAAAGATTAATATTTTTAATACCCAATGCGCATGGCTTGTGAATAGTTAAAAGGATAAAAATAATTTTTTTTTAACTATATAAAAGTGATAAAACCTCACATAATTAAATAAAATTAAAAAAACTACCAACTTTTATTAATGGTCAATGTAAAGGCAAGGTTAGTTAACTCATTGGCATATTATGATATTATCTTCTTCTTTTTTTTTATAAAAGATAAATGGGAAAATAAATCTTATAGTAAAAAATAAAAATATGAAAAAGATAAAAGTTGTTTTGACTTAAAAAGAATCTTTATCACGCTTGCAATTATTATTGATTTAACGGATCCCACATATATACTTACTTTAAAGAATTTAATAGTATCATTGTCTATTTGATAATTCTATTTCTTGTAACTTCTTAAACTTTTGTAATTAGTTGAAATTCAATTAAATTATGAGTAAAAAAGGTATGAGTATATGTATTGTTATACATCTTTTATGAATTTTGTGGTTTATTTAACGTATATGTTTGCACGAATTATGAATCATTATATGGTATATGTATCAAATTGTCATATAAAGACTATTTCATATTCAACTATACTACATAATGTGATTACATTTAGACTCGAATGTAAGGAATATAATAGTCTCCCTCCTTTTGTTTGTTGTCACGAGGGTCAGACCCCATCGCTCAACTTTCTGAACATTAGATGTTTACGCGAATCATGAATCATTATATTTATATGTCATGTGCATCGAATTGTCATATTTATGACGAGTTCAGAACTTCAGACTCAATTACTGATGTGATCATATTCGGAATCGTTGAATTGCCACATATATGAGCAGTTTAAATTTAATTACGTACTGATGTGATTGCGTATTCGAACTCGAAATGTGACAAATAGTCACCTTTTTTGTGTGAGTATCATTAGGGCCAAAACCCATACTTCATTATAAGCAATGGGAGCTAAGCCACCAATCCTCAAAAGATCAATTTTTATGTAATCAAACATTTCTATTGTATGATAATTAATAATGAAAGTAGCTTCTTTCTAAATAAACAAATAAATTGCAATTAGACATTGTAATTCAAACTTTGTCATGGTCAAAACTTTATCATCCTTATCACTATTCCAATAACCATGATTTTATTGGTTAATTGCAACTTTTAATAATTGAAATGACTAAATGTTTGTTGTTGTTTAATTTTTCAAAAAAAGATATTATTTATCTCATACTTCTCTTAATTTAGGGATTAGGGAAGCATTATTATGGTGATAATGGGTGGGGCTTTTTATGCAAAGCAAAAGAATATTAATTAGAGATGAAGACCAATATTTTTTTTATAGCATGCCTTTTATACAGTTGATATGTCACATTCCACTTTGACTCTATTTTTTTTTCTTTTCACAACCCAAAAAACAAAAAAACAAATGCAAATGATTTGGTCATGGCCCCCAAAGCAGGGCCGGAGCTACATTGCATTAAGGGGTTCATATGAATCTTCTTCGACAGAAAATTATATTATTTTTACATGGTTAAAATAAGTTTATATGTATATATAATAGATTGGTCGAACCCTCTTCAGCTATCTATTTCTACAGATTATGAACCTCCTTATTGAAAATTCTAGCTTCGCCTCTGCCCCTTGTGACTCTTCGCTACACAAATACTTACATGAGTTATAAATTCAATAATTTTTTATTTTGATTGAACTCGAAATTTCTGAATAAGAATGAAGGAGTACTTATCAATTACGACTCCACCACAGTCCTTGTTGGTGCACATATCTATTCATGTGCACTTTATTTCTTGTGTTCCTCTCTAGCTCTTATAATTTGTAATATTTCTCACTCGAGAAATCAAACTAAACATTTTATTTGTGTTTTTCGAATTGTATATGCATATAAACTGTATGAAGGATATATAAAGTATATATGTTATAAGTATGAAAAATTAACACCTAAAATATACTTAGATAGTATGTTTACGTGTATATCAAAGTATTTGTTATTGTTTCTATTGAGAGAGTGCTCACGATATAAGGGTCCAAAATTAACAAGCCCATTTTAACCCTCATTTTGGGTCTGGTTTCAACAGGCCCATTTTGAATGATCCAAACTTAGTGGATTTTTTGGGCTTATCCACTTTTACCTCAAAGGACGTAAAGTTATTTTTACTTTTTTCACTCTAAATTATTTAGTTGTAAAAAACAAAAAAATAAAAAAATCGCAAGATATAAGTTCAGTTAAATTATGGTCTAGATATAAGTTTAATGATACAAGTTACATCTCAAGACATAGCAATTATATATATATATATATAGCAATTTTATATATAGCAATTTTAGTCCCTAAATTATTATCATGTTGGGATTTTCATCTTTGTTTTATTCAGTCAAGTGTGTTGAATTATTCCATGAAACTAAACTTTTCCATTTGCCATAAATTATTGTGTTTTAAATTATCAAATGACCCACTTCACACCTCCATTTCTTTATTGACTATGAAAATGATTTTTTCCCTAGAAAATGGGGGAAAGAAAAAAACACTCTATCATTTAATTATTTTGGTGAATATTTTTTCTTGACTAGATTCTTTTTTTTTAAAAAAAATGTGTTGTTTGGGTGAATTTTCACAGGATATATGTCATTTTTCATTAATAGTATATATCAGATATCTTTGTTCATCAAAGTTAAAATAAATTAATAAGAAAAAATTAAAAATTACATTCCGACTGATTGATGGATTCAACCAATATTTCATTGATCACTTGATAACATCCTTATCTGTGATTATCAAATTTTATTTAGTCTTCAGTTTATTTTCATTATAATTTTATTCCCTTAGTCTAGAATAACAATGGAACCTCTTTATAATACATTCTTACTGTTATAACAAAATAATTTCACAGAAAACATCTAACATAATATATCATGAAAAAATAATTTAAATAAGAATTTGCTCATTACATTGAAATATTCTTATACATGACAATTATAAAGATATCTTACTATATGTGATATGATTTTTCGCTTTATCTCTTATGGAAATGTTATACAAAACAATAACAACTCAATGTAAACTCTTAACAATAAGAACATACTTAATATTTTCACCGTAATTTCTATTTTAACTGTAAAAAAAATTAAATCACTATTACTCATTCTAAAATCATTTTGATCATGTATCCAATTGATGTGAACTTCTATATTATTCTAACAAATAAAATTAAATTGTTCGAAATGTGATGAATCTCCTAATTTAATTTATTTTAAAGAACACAAGAGACAAAAACTTTAAAATTATAAACTCACTATATAGGGTTAGGCCGGCTAAATTCATAATATATGGGGCTCATTCAAATTTAAACTATACTTCTAAATTCATTATTATATATTACTATTATTATTTATATTTTTAAAATATTAAAAATATTATCATAATTAAGAGTTTTTTAATTGTATATTGAAAAAAATATACTTAGATACATATATTTTTGCTATCAGATACACTAAAATAGAGAGAGATGAGCGATTTTTTTTGGAAGGGGGGGGGGGAGGTGGGGGTATCTAAAATAAATTTAACCTTATATATCTTGAGATACATGTATTTGGACATATCTGAATGTATCTGAACACACCAAATTCTGATAAAACATGTAATATTGCAAATTAGAATATATCTAAGTAATTAACTGCTAAACTAGTGGGATTTATATAAGTTTCATGACTATCATTATTATTTAGAATCCACAAAATATAATTTTTAGTTCTAAGCTTTTGCAGGACAAGGCAAAAAAATTATAAACTTATGCCTTAGCAAATTAAATACTACACTCTGTGTTCCTTTTTACTTGTCTATATTTCCTTTTATATCTGTTCTTATTTACTTGTCTATTTTAACAAATCAAGAAAGAACAATAATTTTTTTCTTAATATGCCCTTATTTAATTTTAGAAAATTTCTAATATTACTAAGTTGTAATGCATGCTTTTTGGAATCAGAAAATACATTTATTATATTTGAGGAGTTACATAATCTTTTAAGTTAAGGGTAAAATTGTTTCTAACCTATGATAATAATTAATGCTTTAATATGTGTGTCACTAGACAACTAAACAGGGACAGAGGAAATAGTATACTACACAATATATATTGGACCTAAACTTTTACTTTGCCAAATTAAGTAATTATAGTTAAAGATATTTTGACCCACAAATCTTCATTAAATAAAAAACATGTGCAAAAATTAAAGACTAATTTTAGAAAAAAATAAAATAAAGATCACTCCAAAATTTGTACAAAAGCTTATAAACTATAATAGTATCATATTTATTACTTAGTCAAATTACCAATAAATGCATATCAAGTTATTTACATCTAATTTTTTACTTATTAAGGAATTTGCTTCTTCTATAAATATCTTTTTTACATTATTAATATATAAAACTTAAATTTCATATCTTCTCCATATTATTTAATTAAATTTTTTACCTTTTTGGGATCCAAATTTAACTTTAGACCTCAAATCTTATCGAGACAATCGTAGGTTCTATCTATAAATAAGAGTTCTTTTCTATCTCCAATTTTAGATTTATATCATATGATCAAAACATTTCACCAACAAAAATAAAAATGCAACAAGTGACATTGAACAATTGTGACAAGCCCATGCCGGCAATTGGCATGGGAAGTACTTTTCTTTCATCTCGGCCGGGGGCGGACCCATCGGAGACGATGAAATCCGCCCTATTAGAGGCCATTAAAGCTGGTTATCGTCATTTTGATACCGCGTTTATTTATCAATCGGAAAAACCTCTAGGAGAAGCCATTGTTGAGGCCCTACATCTTGGCCTTATTAAATCAAGGGATGAACTTTTTATCACAACAAAGTTATGGTGCACTTTTGCTCAACGTGACCAAATTGTTGGTGCTTGTAAACTCAGTCTTAGGTAAGCTTTATATATTATATCGTCTCAATTTATCTGACAAAATTACTATTTCCATAGTCAAAAGCAATTATTATTTTTTCAATTACACTAAATTCTTCATTAATATATTTCAATTTCGAATAGATCCTCTATATTTCAAAACCAAAAATCTTTGAACCTTTTATATTAAGAAAAAATTGTACTTGTAATTTTAATTTATTTTTATACACTTAGTTATTATGGATATATCTCATGGGCTCTATAGAGGATGTATAAGTGTTCGATTTTTAAATATAGAGGATGTATCTAAAATTGAATAATATACACTTATAATTCTAATCTATTTTTCGATACACTTAGGTACCAATATATCTCATAGGGGGTGTAAAAGTGATTTTTTCTCTATAGATGATGTATCAAAAATTGAATCATATTATAGTAGTGTTTAGTGTAATTAATTTGTTTAAGACATAATTAGTACATTTCAAAATAACCATTACTCAACTTTTCTATTTTCGATTAAAAACGTTATGAATCATCTAAAGTTTGTTGCAAATAAACGTTCATATATATTCCATTTCTCTATAGATGATGTATCAAAAATTGAATCATATTATAGTAGTGTTTAGTGTAATTAATTTGTTTAAGACATAATTAGTACATTTCAAGATAACCATTACTCAACTTTTCTATTTTCGATTAAAAACGTTATGAATCATCTAAAGTTTGTTGCAAATAAACGTTCATATATATTCCGAACTCTATCTAGTCGATATATTTAAGTTCACAAAATTAATCTGCGCTTAATCTTTTTTATTTTATTTTATGCAGAGCATTGCAATTGGAATATGTGGATATGTATCTAATTCACCACCCTTTGAGTGTAAGTGAAATAATTCAAAAATTGCCAGTTCCAAAAGAAATAATTCATCCATTGGATATTAAGGGTGTGTGGGAAGGTATGGAAGAATGCAAAAATCTTGGACTCACAAAGGGAATTGGTGTTAGTAATTTCTCTTGCAAAAAACTCGAGAAACTTCTTTCGATCGCTAAAATTCCTCCTGCCGTCAATCAAGTAAGTCAATTTTCTCAAAATTTATAATTCGAGAGAATAGTGAAGATAAATTGACTTAAGAGACTGTTTTTGAATTAGCTGATTAAAAATAGTCAATATATTTCAACAGACTTAAAATTCTGAATCTGCTTTTGTCTGATATATGGCTAATTTTGTTTTGTTGAGGTGGAGATGAATCCAATTTGGCAACAAAAGGAACTAAGGGAATTTTGCAATGCAAAGGGAATTCACATAATTGCTTTTTCTCCATTGGGTGCATATAATACAACTTGGGGTCACAATAGAGTAATGGAATGTGATGTTCTAACTCAAATTGCTAAATCCAAAGGGAAAACCATTGCTCAGGTATTTTTCTTGTGTTTTCATCTTCTTGTGAATTATATTTTAATTGTAATTTTCATCCTTTAGTCGCGGATTATATGGTATGGTTTTTTCTATCTTTATTTCTTCTAACGAGGACACTAACCTTCTCGATATAGCCAGTTGAGGGTTTAGTCTTTCAACATTCAATATTTCCCCTTTCAATTCTAGGGAATTGCTCTTATAGTATGGAGTTTACTATGTCCTCGAGTTTCTTTATTAAAAAATATGGTTGTTGTTCAGCTAGACAAAGATATTCAGATATGAATTAAATAAAGAAAAATGTATGCGATGTTCCTCCTCTTGGTGACTTTTAAGTTGTGAAAAAAAAGATCAAATGAGTTTAGGGGTGAAGGATCAGCATTGGAGTATTTTTGTAACAATTTTGTAACGTTAAGGGTTGTGGTGGAATGAATAGTATACAACAGGTGTAAATAATCTTTTTTGTATGGTAAAACTTGAAGTGGTTAAGTCATCTTTCGATCAATAAAGATTGTGATAGGATAAATAAGATCTCTTCACTCTCAATCAAACATTTCATGTTTTTGAATATGAAAAAAAAAATTGTTGGAGAGATTTTTCATTTAATAAACCTTGCACAATGCAAATTCAAATTATTTAGCTTTTATGTGACATGAATATAGTGTAAAAATTCTTCTACTTTATCAGTTCATAAAGTTAAATAATTTTGTGGATTTAAAAACAAACACCTTTGTAATTATAAAAAAAAATAACAAGTATTTAAATTCTAAATCTGTCTTTATTTATTTATGTAGATAGCATTGAGGTGGATATATGAGCAAGGGGCGAGTCTTGTTGTAAAAAGCCTCAACAAGGAGAGAATGAAAGAAAATCTTCAAATATTTGATTGGTCGCTTTCCCAACGAGACTTGGAAAAAATAAGTGAACTTCCACAACACAAAGGTTTCATCATGGCTTCTCTTTTTGGACCTCATGATTTTGTGTTGCAATTAGATGCAGAGATCTAATTAATTTTAATCAGAGCTCGGTTTCAAAATTTACTTTATAGTTATTAATTAGTCCAACTTAAGAATATATTTTATCGATTGGTTTTAATTTGGATCAAATAAATACTCAATACTGTTATCATGATATCGATGGACGTCATTTGTTATTGGTTACATTAATTTTTGAGTAACTATATCGCAATTTTAGTCTTTGAATTATTGTTATATTGTGATTTTCGTCTTTGTGTTATTTGATCAAGTGTATTTCACCTTTAATATTTTAATTAGTTTGATTAAGTATGCTAAATTAGTCCTTGAAACTAACTTCTCCATTAGCCATTATTTTTTGCCTTTTAAATTACCAAAATGCCCACTACAGACCTCCATTTCTGTGTTGAGTATGAATATGTTTTTTTCTAGCAATATGTATCAGGTAGCTTAGTTCATCGGGATAAATTAATGAGTAAAAATCGTCTTGAAAATTGATGGTTTGCAATCAGCAACTTCATTGATCACTAGCTCACGCTCAGTGGCGTAGTCACATTCTGTCAAGGGTGTCCAATTGGACAACCTTCGTCGGAAAAAAT
The DNA here is from genome assembly GCF_001406875.1 of Solanum pennellii. NCBI lineage: Eukaryota > Viridiplantae > Streptophyta > Magnoliopsida > Solanales > Solanaceae > Solanum > Solanum pennellii. The sequence goes on from NC_028640.1 coordinate 2,238,864, forward strand.
TAGCATATATACAAGTAAAATGATATACGAAATGATTGAATAACCCATTTTGAACACCCTTACAAGTTGCTATTTCTGGACACCCTTTAAAAAATTTTCTGGCTCCGCCACTGCTCACGCTCTTATCTATTATTGTCAAGTTTTGTTTAGTTTTGTATTTATTTTCATTATAACTTTCTTCCTTCAATCTAGAATTACTGTCGAACCTTTTTAATAACATTTTTATTGATATAGTAAAATAATATTATAGAGAACATTTAACATAATATAACATAAAAAATCAATTTAAATAGAAATTTGACCATTACAATGAAATATTCTTATACGTGACAATTATAGAGAGGTCTGACTATATATATATAGTATGATCGTCCACCTTATCTTTATTTTTTTTGTTTATGGAAATGCTATACAAGAACAATAACAACTCTGTGTGATTCCACGATTAAGATCTAAAAAAAGTAAATTGTATATATATATATATATCTTATACTTACCTTCAAATATTTGATTAATCACTTTCACATCAAACAACATACATCAAACAACATACATAGTGTTTTCACAGCGGCTTCATAAAGTTACTAAGCACTAATCATATACGAAACTTCTATTTTTCATTATACTATATTAGATCAATATTGATCTTACCTGTTATTGTTGTGAGATCAATCTTCTTGAAACTTTTTCAATGCCTTGTAGCCAAACCAGTAACAACATGTCAGATTGTTACGCCTCGTAGAGCATTCCAACCTCGATACGTTGAGGTAATGGTACACCCATAGCAGGCAATGCAGATCTGCAATTGCTATGCAGAACTTCATAGAAAGCAAGCATTGTTCTATCAAACCATCCACAGTCCTTACCAATATAAAACCTCGTCTTTCCACGAATATGGACTACTCCAGCAAGCTTTGCCTCATCCAACTCGGAAACTTCAGTGTCAACCTCCAATGAATTGGAGCAGTGGAGCACATGAGATCGTAAACTTTGGATGACTTGATTAACTAAATCATCTCCTTCAAGACTAAGCTTATCTGCATAACCATAACGAATCACACATCTATAAACCCCTCTGAGACCTAGTTTACTAACAACGATTCTTTCACCTGGTGCTACTTTAGGAACCAGCAAGTAACGAAGAGTTGTAAATACAGTAACTTTGTGAAGAGATCTCATGTTCTTTATGTAATGACCTAAAATTGGGGTTAAACCATCTTGGATATTTGTGTAGAAGAAGCAGAGTCCAGGAACTCTCTGAAGACCTGGATCGATTAGCAGTGTCCTTAGTCTCTCCGAGTCTATCTTGTGTGTCAATTCATACTCAAGTTTTCTCTGCCTACCGTAGAACCAACCAAACATAATGAAAGCAAGAATGAGAGAAATGGCAAAAGGAATCCAACCACCTTCGGGAATTTTTGTGAAGATTGCACTAACATAAACACTTTCCATCACAAAAAATACAACGAAGTAGAGCGCGACCAGAGCTGGTGGAGTTCTCCAAATAATGATCATGACCAATGTCAACAATATAGTCGTTATAAGCATAACTATGCTAACAACAACACCTGTTAGAGAATCCATTTTAATTAGTTAATGCAATATTTACTATGCTGACAATACAAAAGAGTTGAACCGTTGCAAGAAAAAATGCAATTTATACCTTAATATATGCATACAAGATCATAAATATATGTAATTTTATTTTAACTATGCTAAACAAGACAAGACAATTTTGTTGAACTTGATTTGCACCACATATATGTGCGTTATCACTAGTGAAATTTCTAATTGGATAATGCTAAACAAGACGAGACAAAATCTGAAAACAACGAGCAAACAGAATGAGAAAATTCCGATCCACAATTTGTTTAGCTCAATTCATTACACTAGTTACCCCTTAAAGTAAGCAAGTCATCACCAAGTAGCAGTAAATTAGGTAAAGAAAATGCTAGTAGTCGATGTTAACAACCACCATCCTAGGAAGAGGAGTCAAGTGAAAGATAACTTTCATAAAGGGATCAATTCAGTTAAGATAGTCCCTAAATATGGAAGATAAAAAGCAAAGGGTTTAGGGCATCTTACCGAAGGCATTTCCGATGTCTTGTCCATCTCCAAAAACTAGTATGACTGCAACACAGAGAATCATGAGGATGTAGTTAACTTCTGGTGAGTAAACCTCGCCTTCTTTGCTGGAGGATGTGTGAACTACCTTCACCCGAGGAAAATAATCCAACACAACTGATTGCTTGATAACCGAAAAGGTGGCTGAAATCAGCGACTGACTTGCTACTATAGCAGCTAATGTGGCTATAACAAAAATTGGCCAGTACACAGCAGATGGTATAAACTTGTAAAATCCATTAAAGTGGTCATCGGGATTTCTAATCAGATATGCTGTCTGTCCCGCATATGTCAGCACCAATGATGGATATATAGTATAGAGAAATGCTATCTGCAGAAAACAAGGTTCCGTAAATCATATAAAACAAGCAAGAAGAAGAGACTAAGAGAAATTCCAAGACATAGCAAGTATTTTTACCCGAATTGAACTCCTGTTGAAATGACCAAGATCAGCAAACATTGCTTCAGAACCTAAAAAATATGAAAGGATTGTACTGTTAAGCAGATATTGGGTGGAAGTGAAACAGATCTTGGCCAGAAAATAACTCTAGCGGCCTAATATGTTTCGGTGAAAGGTACTGTCCACCCCTTATCCTCTTTCATCCCGTCTTTTTCTCTAATCCTCAAACCCCCCACTACACAAAAATAGAAGGGTGAGGAATCTGACAACTTAGCGAGAAATACACCATGGTCGACGTTGGAACTCCCCGAGCTAAATAATCTAGAACAGCCTCCATGTTTTTTCGCTCAAACCAGAACAATTGTTATCATTTTTGGATAAAAGTATTGACCAGAGGGGCATTCCGTATTCTTTATAATATTTTCCACCTCCATTCATCACCTTTCGAGTTTCTCTGGATATGAAACAAGATACCAGGTTTAAGCTTTTCCCGCCATCGGTAGACATTGCACACGTGATAATTGGTCCAAATTTTCCCCAATATTAATTGCAAAGTAATAGGAAAGAATGTAAAAGAACTCCAAACATGAGGAAATGGATTTAGATCTTAATCACAATGAACAACTTTTGCAGACCACACCAACAACGAGGCTAACCTGTAATGCATAGGACAGTACCACCAAGATATATCCATCCTTGCTTTCCATTTCTTAAGAAGAAGAGGGCAATGTAATGGGGTGATATCGCCTTAAATATGCTCGGATAATGCTTTATGATACTGTATATCCCAACGAGAGGAGTGGTAAGAGTCCATGCACCCATGATAGGAGACAAAAGGAAGCTCACTCGTGAAGTACCAAATTTCTGCAGGAGGAATAGAACAATGAGAATGATTGCTGAGAGACCTTCGACCAACGCTGCAAGTGGCAAGCAGAGAAATTGTGAATATCGAGAGGGAGAGATGTGTTTATATAAATGGGACAATTAACATGTTTCGCGTCATCTAGTGTTTAAAAAGGACTTGCAACCTGCCATAAAAGAAGACTTTAACTTTCAGAAACTGCTCTGCTCCTTTTCGTTAATATGACTTATTGACCTTAAAGTGTTCAATCATTACTTAATTACTTCAAATAATTACTAGAACAAGGATTCAAGTTATTTCAATTAGCTTCCAGAATCGGACTCATGTAACATCAATATATAAATCTGTGAAAGATCGTCTTTTAACAAGCACAATACCTTAAAACCTGAGAAATTACAAGAATCAAAATTGTTCTTCGACCACTTCCCAATTACCCTCAAAATCATAAAGGCCTCTCCGTTCAAAGACGATTTTTTATTTATGACAAGGGAAACCACAGCTGCTAGCCTTAGGGTGGGCATAGGGTAAACTTGCTTCGGGGTAATAGCCTGCAAACCACACAGGAGCGGGTAAGCCGCACTAGGCAAGCCCGATGCAACGAGCTCGACTAAGAAAGCAATGAGCAATATGTACCTTACTGTAAGCTGTCATACTTACATTTACTGACCGAGGAGAATCGTGCTCGTAAGCCACCCATTGCAGACAACACTGACAGACAGAAGGGACAATTAATGAAACTGAAAATGAAAGAGGGAAAATTGACAAGCACTCAAAAGGTTGCTAAAAGTAAACTAAAAGGCCCAACCCAAGCTAACATACCTGAGATGGCAGGTGTAAGTATGCCATCGCCAATAAGCATGCACATACCCAACATTGCGATGAAAAGCAGTACCCTTCTGGCAATCAAACTCCTCTCACAAAATTTACCCAACCTACTTGGCTTTTTCGATTGGTTAACATAGGAGTGGCTTGAATTCAAACTGGCACTCTTGGAAGAAAGAATACCAATATTTATATTTCTACAAAGTAATGAATAAAGAGCAAAGGTTCCACCTACAAAAGACCATGTTCTAGAACTGAAATTTCGATAATGATCACATCAAAAGAGAAATTAAGAAACTCTGAAGTGTCTTTCAAAAGGAATTTCAACCAAAATATAAAGAAAATTAAGAATTGACTCAACATTATATATAAACATCCTTCATTAACACCTTCAACATTCTCCAAAAGATAAATCTTTTAGTATGAATACAAACAGACAGTTTCTTAAAACTCGAGCCACCTCACTACTAGAAATAAAGGTTTCTCCCACCTGCAAATAAGTGGGAAATTTGTGCTATAACATATGATTTTTCCACTCATTCCCGACTGAACCAGCTTCACTGGGAAAATGCTTGGTGGGAAACAGATTCTCACTGAAATAGCGAGAAGTTCCCTTTTTTTATCCATATGAAACAATTCCCATTTTTCAATGGGAAAATGTTGTCGTAAGTAGCAAAAGTACAAAGAGAGAGTGATCAGCAATACCTTCACCCTGATCATCAGCTTGGAGAGCTATGGTAGCATATTTGACAACACCAATTAGACTGAGAGTCCAAAACATTATGCTGTATATCCCCAAATAATCATCCTCAGTTGGAGACTTTAATGGCATTGATGGATATACATAGAGTGGAGATGTGACAAGACCCCCAAAAACAACTCCTAAGGTCTTGTATGCAAGTACCAACGTCTCCCATCGGCTAGGGTCCTAAACAAATATAGTTTCCGAGTAAAAACAAATGTCAAAGAACATCTTAGTAGAGACAACTTAACTTTGAACGCAAAAGTTGTTCGTAGAGTCAACCATCATCATCAACAACAACAACTTCATGATCCACAACTTCACCTCAATTGAAAGATACAACTATATATAATGAAGGAATGAGATTAAGAAAATACCATCTTCATCAACAATTTCACCTCAAATCACAATATACGTGGAACAGTAGAGTCAACCACGTTTTTCTTCAACCAAACTTTGTTTATATGTCTTTTAAATATTTTATATTAGTTATCGTGATTTATATTATGTTGGCGGACTCTCCAAAAACAATGCCGCATGCGTGTCGGATCCTTCAAAAATACACTATCTTTAGGATCCGACACGCACCGGTTGATATCTTGGAAGAGTACGAGCAACATAGATTTATACTACTTTCGACGTAGTTTCCAAATACTACCTCTATTTCAATTTGTTGTCATACTTTGGAAAAAAAACTCTATTTTTTTACTCTTTTTTGCAACACTTTAGTTTCAACTTTTCATGACGTATTTAAAACCAAAACATTGAAAACAGTTTGATACATTCCACATATCTTTAGTTTAAACACCATTCAATTCAAACTCAGTACAGATAAAAAGCACTAGGCGATTCTTCCATTCTCTACGAGCCTTGATGGACAGAGTTATTTGATATCTTTTGCTCGACGTGACAGGTATCGCGTGAAATTAATCGAGGTGCGCAAAAAGCTGACCAACACACTACGATCATCAAAAAAAAGTCCATGCAATTCAAAAATCTTTATTAAATTTCTTAAACTCCGTGTCAAGTTTTAAAAAAATAAAATCAAAACAGAGAAAGTGTATATCATTTCAAAAAATAACTCAAAAGCCTTCTATGTCTGGATTCATAATCAAAATTTAAATCTTTTGAATCACGAAATTCCAACTGTATCACATAAACTAAAACTAGAGAGCAGTAGTTTGTATTCACTCCGACTAAATGAATGTAAAAATACAATGGAATTTAAACACAGAGAGAAATCAAAATACTACAAAACAGAGCACAAAGTTCCATTTTTAAGGGGAAAAAAAAACACAAAACAAAGAGATAAATATACAGAGAGCGTGGAATGAGATGAACCACTGAACCTTTTGGTCATTATTAATGGTTTCGCCGTCATGCACCGCCACTGTAACAGCTGCATCTGACTGCGCCGCCGCTCCCGCCGCCGTAGTCAAGTCAGGCCGTCCGGTTTGTCGATCCATGGCCCACTCAATCCAATAAAAATCCTCAGACAAAAATAAATAATGGGGTAGGGCTTGTATAGTTTATTGCAGACTGAATGACTGAAGAGAGAGAGTAAAATTATAATCCGGTAAAACGTTTTCTGACAAAGATAACTTTTATATTTAGAAATTCAAACGGAGATCGTTAAATAAAAATACTTTCTATTCTTAATTACTTATCTATTATGATAAATTAAGAAAAGAATAAAAAAAATTTACCTATTATATCTTTCATTAATTATTTGTATAAATAATAAATTATATCTATATATATTATTGTGTTTTCATCACTGGAGATGATTCTTTTACAAGTTTGAGTGGAGCTGAATCGAGTCGAATCAAGTCGATTATGACACTTCTAGGAGAAAGGGAGGGTTCATCTCATAGTGTAACGAAGAAAATAAAGTAAAGAGCTCTATAAAACAATATAAGTTCATTCAATTAATATATGATGTAAATCAAAAAACAAATCAATATAAGCCTATTTACTAAATGAGTATACACGTATGATAGAGTTGGATCATAATATCAATCCTTTAAATTATTTATTTTTGATATTATTACCAATTTATCATATACTAAAAGTTATGTAAAGTTGTAAACAAGTCACGTGGACATGACTAAAATATGAAAAATAACTAAATTCTAACCACAATATTTTTATGTTAGGTTTGTCCTTTCTCATTTAGTCTATTGTGAATGAAAAGCAATATTGAAAAAAAAATTAGGTACGTTAGAATTTAATGTTACTTTTCACATATAATTAAGATTGATTTCTTTTATCGGAAAAATATATATATTACGTAAATATAATAACGAAGAAAAATTTAATTCTCTGAATATCATAAAAATGTGAAGGCTTTTTATATTATTGTCATATCAGTAGTCATTGATTTGCTCTTTTCCTCTTTTGAGCTTTGCCTCCGTCAAAATTGCTTTGAATCTTCCTTTTTATTTCTATTCTTAGTATTTGTCACATTTTATACATTTGAAAAATATTTTCGAAAGTCAAAACTCACTTAAAAATAAGTTTGAAAACTTTTAAATCAATCCAAACACCTTTTAATTTGAGCATGTTTTAGCCTTTCAATGTATTGGGTCCATATCGTCCTGGTTTTGGTATTAATTTTGAAAATTTCAACAAATAATATAATTAACTGGACATCCTTCATCGAAAAATTATATTTCATATATAAAGTTGAACATCCTTAACAAAAGTTATATATATATATATATATATATATATATACACATACACACAATGTCATGATCCAAAATCTCATTATGAAATTCAATGTGTTTAGTTTAGGGATAGTTTTATCCAAATAATGGTTACTCAGTGCAAATTGGCTATTTTTTAAATAATTACGTTTTAAATTAAATTGGATTTGGGCCAATTAATAACCAAAGGCCTATGGGCCGAAAAAACTAAGCCCAATAATATCCTTTTATATTGCTTTTCTATCACTAAACCCTAATCTCCATTGTCGAGCAGCACTGAGGGAGAAGAGCAACAATGGGTATGTTTGTTCATTTTTTTACGTTTTCTGTAGTTTTTCTCTCTGTTCGTACTTTGAAATATCTGTTGAACCACCGAATTTACAGTATAATTTGTTGAACTTAACAAAGTCAGATCTATCGTATGAATCACTGTATATTTATTTGCGTCTTTCACATAGAGATTTGTTTCTTAGCGACTAGATTTAAGTTGAATCGCAAGGTCCTTAAGGTATAATAACAATTGCTACTTTTGTTTTTTTTTTACTCATGATCAATGCTATATCCTAAAACTTTATCCATCTGCCATGAACAGTGGATTAAGAAGAAATAGTGGATACGTCCAAAATCTGGTTTGTCTGTTGGTGATATCGGAGTTGTTGAAAAATATCTCTCAGTTACAATTTAGACGTTGAGCTTAAGGTTTGCTCAAGACATATAGTTGAATACTTTGGGCATAAGTACCAGTAGATAGTAGCATCCCTGCCTTTTAAAGTAACCCGTATTATTAATGAGCGACGAGACGATTACAAATAAAGCATCTAGTTTAACTCACATTACAAGCCAATGTAGTTTAATTTTTAAGCACTTATTTGCTGAGACCAAGTTAATAATTAGTCAGCTCTAAAATTATTAGAGCTACAAGTATTATAACACACTGCTATCTCAGAGAAAATTGTCTTAGTAGTAACAAAAACCTATATACAAGCAGAATTTAAATCACTGCATATTCAATTTTACTGAATATGCTGCATTTCCCTCAAAGATTGTCCTTTACTCCTTTTTATTGCAAAAAGCTGTCAGTTTTGTATATTTGATTGGTCTTATGTTTTACTCGAGAAGCTGGATAGGTAGAAAGTTTAAATAAGACAATGTTGTTTTGGATATTGGTATTGCTAGAATAGCTGTTGATGTTTGATTTTGGTGGAAATGTAGGTGCTTACACTTATGTGTCGGAGCTATGGAGAAAGAAACAGTCAGATGTTATGAGGTTTTTGCAACGGGTGAGGTGCTGGGAGTACCGTCAGCTCCCATCTATTGTCCGTGTCACCAGGCCTACCCGTCCTGACAAGGCACGCCGATTGGGTTACAAGGCCAAGCAGGTAAATTTCTGCCGCGTCTATCAATTTACTTAACCACAGATATATTTCCCTTTTGCAAGTTTTGTCCATAAAATAGTGAGTTTGGATGTTTCATGTTTGAGATTTATGTTCTTCTCAGTAGGGTTTATCTGTTGCGCGTTTACTTTTCTTTGTCTCTTTGTGAGATACTATTTTATTTCTTGGTTATGTTTGAGACATTCGTCTGTGGTCACTGAGATGCTTGTGAAGCTAGGCGATTGTGTTATTGTTCTACCTTTATGTGTAGTTTGTAGAATCCATAAATAGAAACCCATGTCCATAGCAGTGTTTCTTATACCCTTTAAAGGAACAGTATTATGCAGAAGTCGTTCTTTTGTAATGTTAATTCTACATTTATATGTACTTCAGAGTTGTGATTTAGACCATTATCTTTCCAGGGCTACGTGGTCTACCGTGTTCGTGTGAAACGTGGTGGAAGGAAGAGGCCAGTGTCCAAGGGTATTGTGTATGGTAAACCCACCAACCAGGGAGTTACCCAACTCAAATTCCAGCGCAGCAAGCGATCTGTTGCTGAGGAGCGTGCTGGTAGGAAATTGGGTGGTCTTAGAGTCCTCAATTCTTACTGGATTAATGAGGTATGTCTTTTTAACTTCTTACCTATTTCTTCTACTTGTGCGTTTTTCATCTTCTCACTGCAAAGTCAATTGCCTTCTTTGTTTAGACAAAGAACTGTGTTTCTTTTTCTGATAATGAACCACCTTGCCGACAGCCCTAATATAGCGGTTGCATTTCTTTTCTGAATATGCAAACACAACTTTGAAAATGGTTCCTATCAAAATGCAGGATTCTACCTACAAGTACTTTGAGGTAATATTGGTTGACCAAGCCCATGCTGCTATTCGCAACGATCCAAGGATCAACTGGATCTGCAACCCAGTGCATAAGCACAGAGAACTTCGTGGTCTCACTTCAGCTGGTAAGAAATACAGAGGACTCCGCGGAAGAGGACATCTCCACCACAAAGCTCGCCCATCAAGAAGGGCAACCTGGAAAAGGAACCAGACTCTATCTCTCCGTCGTTACCGTTGATCTGCTTGACCTTTTTGAGACATTATCGTTTTGCTTTATATTTTTGCATTATCTGGTTTTTAGCCCTTTTATCTTGAGACATTCAGTTGTTTACAATTTTGAACAACTATTTTAATGTTGTCAGCCTGAGAGAGTTTACTGAATTAAAACAATAGATTTCCAGCAAAATTTGTGTTGAAAGTGTCCATTTTTTTTGCTTATAATATCTGATTAAAGTAATGACTAAACAAATACCATAGATGAGTGATATATTTAATATGTTTTAAATGAGAAGCCCAATTCCATAAGCCCAAATTATGAAGAATTCTGATCTGACATAGTGTGGGAAGTTTCCAGAATGTTCTACACCAAAAACATTCAACAGTCTTCAATCATTTTGTTACACACATTTTTTAGTTACAGCCGCTTTTTAATTTCGAGTTCGAATTTTAAATATGAAAAATTATTAATAAATTATTAATAGGAAATCTTATTTGTGAATGGGGCTCTACTCCAAGCGTAAGTATTGAACGACGAAAAATAAGAAAAAGAGAGTACATAATCACTATAGAATAGTCATAGGTTATTAATTATCTATTTTTACATTTTCGACCTTTGGATCCAAACATAATTTTAATTTTTAAATATTATTTTTAAACAACTTTTTTCAAGAAAAAAAATTCACATTTTTAATTTCCAAACGTAGAATTAATTATTTTTCACTTTGTAATTCAGATCTAATCACACGGCTTTACAAGAAATCAGAAAAAAGTTGGGCCTCCAAAGTGAATATTCATTCACACGTTTCATTATTATTATTATTTTTTTAGCTCTTTATGTCTTTCTTTTATTTATTTTATTCTTTTTGGTGGGGATAAAGGAAGATTTTTCAAAGAATTCTTTTGAAGATTTCAAGGAATGACAAGTATAATTAGATATACAAGTAGCTATTTTCCCCTCTTTTTATTACTAAAAAAAGATTGACAACATAAATAATTTTATTTTATTTTAAAAAATAGTTAAACTTAAATGTTTTAAATATTTCAGAGTGAGCTCATATTAAGTATTTGAATAAAATAAAATTTGTCCTTTAGAACCAATAAAAGAATTAACTAATTAATTAGTAAAAGAATTTAAATTAATTAAATTTAAGTAGAAGGTATTTTTACATCAAAAGATGAAAAGCCGGATATTCTTAAATCAAAAACAAGATGAAGGGTATTCTAGATCAAAAGGTGAAAGGAGAATAGTTTTGAGTCGTTCCAATAAATTAGAGGTATTCTTAGCCCTATTCTGAATATTATACGAATAAAATAAAAATACAACTTTTATAATGAAGTAAAAACACATATTGTTGTTAATAGTGTCGGACCCAGAATTTTCATTCAGGGGGTTCGAAAAATAAAAGTATAAACGTATAAATAAGTCAACTTTTTTTCAAGGAATGCGACCCTTGAATTCTTTTGTATTTAATATCACACTTTTAGCAAGTTTTATTTGAGAAAAGGGTCAAAAATACCCTTGAACTATAGAAAAAAGTCTAGAAAAACCCTTCATTCATCTTTTGGTCTAAAAATACCCTTTCATTCACCTTTTTGGCTCATTTATGCCCTTGAAACTAACAATTCTCTCTTTATTCTTTATTTTTAAAAAATATTTATTATGTGTCATTCTCCTATTGTATAATATAAAGAGATTATTTATCCAAACCAAAACAATATACTTCTCCAAGACCCCAATTTTTTTTTAAAAAAAATATTATAATTTTTTATTATTTATTTATTTTTGAATCTAATTCCTCTCCATTTCCTCAATTTTTTATCTGAATTTTAGACTCATAACAAAAGAAAAAATTAACGGCTAATATTTAATTAATTAAATCAAAAAATGATATAGATGATTAAAGTTTTATAAAAAAAATTATTATTTCATACTCATAACAATATATTATTTTATCTAGAAATACATTATACACATTTTCTTTATTCCTACTTAAATTTTCCCTATTTTTACGAACATCCATCTTCTTTTTTTAAAATTTGTTTTTAATAAGTTAATCTTTTAAATAAAATTGTTTATGGAACTTTTTCTTGAAGAAGTTTTGTTTTTGGTCAAATTTTATTTATATCACATATTATTAAAAAAATTAAGTTAATAATTTTTTCTATTTGTTTATTTAAAAAAAAAGAAAGATTGTTATTGTGGCGCTATTAATATTTTTATGATATATTAATTATTTAAAATAAGCTTTTTTTAAAAAATAAATAAATTAGAGAAAATACAAAAAGTACTAGATTTTTTTTTAAAAAAATTAGGATCT
>NC_028640.1:2251834-2269710 GCF_001406875.1 Solanum pennellii
TATATATATATATATATATACATTGACAGAAAATTTACTTTATATATACCATGTAATTTTTCACCGAGGGGGTTCAGGTGAACCCCCTGGCTTAAATGTGGGTCCTCCCTTAGTTGTTAAGACCTAACTCTTAGGCGCATAATAAAAAACGAAAGAAAATTTACCTAAATCTTACTAGTTAAGGAGTTAATTACTTAGATATTGGGCTGGACATAAACACCAAAAAATCGAAAAATCAAACCGAACCTAATTAGTTTGGTATTTCCGGTTTTGATTTGATATTCGGTATAAATTTTGTATTTTGATATTTTGATTCGATTTTCGGTCGGTAATGTTGTGTTATTCGGTATTTTGGTTTACAGTAGCAACGACCCTTCACTTCCGAGTTTCGGCGACTAGCGTCGACCAGACAACAGCCGCCAGTCGACCAGCAGGCAGCACAGCAGCGACCAGCGATCAGCAGGCAACAACACGCATCAACCGCTATTCGACCTGCCGTCAGCCAACCTTTTCAGTTTCCACACAGCCATGGACCGACCACCGACCTCTCCCCATTTTCGGGGACCACCATCAGGTATAAATAAAATAAACTACAAATTTTAAAAACACAATAAAAAATCAAAATAACAAAAACCGAACTAAAATAATAAAAATCAAACCAAACTATTTCGGTTCGGTACACATTGTACAAGAACCAAGAATAAAAAAAACCAAAAAAAAATCTGAAATCAAATCGAAATACCAAATGTCTACCTCTACTTAGATACACTCTAGTTTGTAATAAGACAAATCTAATTATCATTTTTTGGTGTGTCCAGATAAGCAAAGATACGTCCAAATGCATGTCTCTCGGGATACATGAAGTCAAAATTAGTCTAATTTATTCTAGATACATTATATCCGAGTGAATTTTATGACTAATACATAACAAATCTCGCTGGCATCCCTTGCCTCTCTCCCATCTCGCTAGCCACTCTCCTATGCATTTGGTATCACACATACATGCGAATCACACCATATACATACTAATACTTGTACCTAGTGTGAATATATTGTGATTTGCGTGTATCTAGTATACATAACAAATCTTGCTCACTTCTCACCCTATTTTAGTGCATCTGGTAGAAAAATTATATGTATCTAAGTGTATCTTCCTCAATATATGATAGAAAAATCTTAGTCAGTAGTAAGATACATAATATTTTGAAAATATAAATAATAATAGCATATATGATAGTGCAGTATATCTAATTATGTAGTTTCTCCAACAAGAAAAAAATGTTCAACAAATTAATGTGATTTGGGTAAAAAATTTTGCTTATCTCTCAAAGGTTGTAGATAATTCAATCTATCATAGAATTCTTGACACTTATGTTAAGGCCTATAACTCCTGGCCTGAAAATAACATATAAATATACATCCCAAAATTTAATAAGTTATTATTTGAATGGCTAATAAAAATAAAATAATATTGTAAATGTTATTCAAAATGTATGAAAGTTATTTAAAAAGTATGAAATATAGTAGGGCTTATCAATCAATCGATCAATAATTTACCGTTTTCAACAATTTGATTTTGAAAATGTATCTTTCTAATATCAGTATGTCACGAAGACAATAGAGTAAAAGAGGAAAAAGAAGAATTATCATATATACGCAGAAGTTTAACACAGAGATGCCTGGAACATGTGGAGAAAAAACGTTGAAAGCGGAGGGAAAATTTATGTGATTCTGAGCCGACTAAAAGCAGATAGGAGCGAAAAAAGAATGGCATTGCTATAGGTTCGATCATTAATGTTGATATCTTTGTCATTGACGTTGTACTCAAAATACCCCTTAGTCAACTACTATCAGGATTTCGACAAGCAGATCATTTTATGGATCTTTATATGTTTGGCTAACTACAATGGAATAAAGTCATTCTAAGTAAAATCTCATTATTTACAATTGTATTACCTTTCTATTAATAGAAATGAATTGGAATGTAATGCTACAACAAACAAAATAAATATTTCTAACAAAACAATAATAATTGTTTTGGTGACTAATGAACAATACTAATTACTTTTAATATTTCTAATTATCTAAATCATTGTATCTAGGCGTGTGCATCGGTCGGTTGGGTTCGATTTTAAGTATTATCGATTTGATTTATCGATTTTTGATTTTTAAATATGCTAACCCAATAAGATATGTTTTATTGATTTTTTATTGTTATCGATTTGATTTTCGTTTACCCAATAAGAAAGTGTCCGTAAAATATTAAATGACTTCTCATTTATCTAAATATTTTGATATAGTGAAATACGAAAGATAATGAGAAATTGCATCAATAAGACAAAATATAGTTCAAAAGCTATAATTACATGTCATGACCGCCAAAACATAAAATGGAATTTCTTATGCTAATCAAATTAAGTCCTTTACAAACTTGCAAAAGGTACAACCTATAATTACAAACTAAAACTAAAATAAATTAGCTTCAGTTGTGAATCTAGTGTGAAGTGGGTAGAGTACTAATATTTTGATCTAGTTATAATGTCTAGTTATATATTAAATTATTAATATCTAATATTTAGGAAGGGTGAAGTTGTAAATTATTATCGTCACCGATAACCTAATAAATTTTTTGATAAATCCATTAAAAAAACCCCAATACCAAATAATAATAACCTAATAACATTTTTTTATTCGATTTATTGATCGTTTCGATTTTTGCACACCCCGAATTATATCAAATTAACCGATACAATTATGAATATTTGTATATATTGATAAATGAATTCCATACGCGCACACACTTGGGTTTAACTTCGATATAAATATAAATACTAATATATTTTCTTACTAATATATGTATATATATATATATGATCATTTTTTATTTTTTTGCAAGAATCTATACTTGAACGTATTTATATACGACATCACAGTAAATTTGATATTTTTATGAACAAACATTAATTTTTAAATAAAATAAAAATATTCCACAAAAAAATTAATGGTCAAACGAGATTAATTATTTTACCTTTTATAATTAGATCCGATCACACACCTTTTTTAGGCCTCTAAAGTGAATATTCACACGTTTATGTTTTTTCCTTTTTAGCTCTTTATATCTTTCTTTTAATTATTTTATTATTTTTTGTGGGAATAAAGGAAGATTTTGCTAACATGGGAAAATATATTCAATCCCAAAAGATTTTTACTTTTAAAAAGCTATAAGAGCAAAGATTAGTGCATATTGAGTTGTCATATTTCAATGTAGTTGGTGTACATATTCTTCTTTAACCTTTATAAAGGTTAATTTAAAGTATATATATGTTGGTAATAAATATATTTTATATTATTGGTTAATTTAAGGAAAAACTTGTGATAGCACATAATTATTATTACTTATCAACTTTTTTTTATTTTTTTATTTTACAAATGAGCTTGAATTATATACACTCTCATAGTTTTAAAAGATATTAACATGTGAACCTTTTTAAAATATGAAATTTGTAATTTCGAAATTAAGAGAAAGTATTTATAATATAACAATCTCTTACACATAATGACGACGGTATACCATAATCTAACATAGTTATCTTATACATGTGTTAGTAGAAGTAGGGGTGGAGGCAGTGTATAATGATCCGAACCCCCTCGTCAAAAAAAAAATTCTATTTATACATGATAAAAATTATTTTTTTAGGTATGTATAATAGATGTCGAATCTCTTCCTACTGATTCGTATGTTTAATTCTCAAATTTTAAACCTTTTCATTAAAATTCTGACTCTGCCACTGAGTAAAAGATAACATATATCACATAAATTAGTCTGAATATGAATACAAACTGACATGAACATCATAATTATCGAAAATTTACTAATGAATTACTTTAAATAGTACAATAATAATATATATTTGTGTACATTTTTACTTTATTCTAGATCATTCAAAGTAAAGCCAACCCACCACCCAAAGTTTAAATAATACCATTTAGCCCACTGCCCATGCATAAGACTACTACTATATATAGACTTGTTTCTATTGATAATTTCATCACAATTAATTTCCACAAATAATAGTCATCTTAATTATTTTTCACACAAAAATTAAAAAAATATGGCTGGCTTTAAGAAATTGTTGGCAACTTTTTTTCTTGTGCTAATGCTGGTTTTTGCTACTGGTATTTTTCTTTGACTTAACATTTGATTTTACTTTTGTTACAATTAGCTAGTTTTTTATTTTATATATATATATATAAATTGCTTTTTTTGATTGAATCAAGAATTTTAAAGAAACATCATGTGTGATAATTTCAAAAAAAGAAGAAAAAGAAATTTTGGATGAGAATTATAAGCATATTTCATTAGTAAAAAAAAATAATCACTAACAAAACTTTTCATTAAACAAAAGAAATTAAGAAAAAATTAAAACATTTGACATATACCAAATCTATTCTTACGCTATTTACCTTATGCGACGTTAATCTAAATTAATAAGGCTATTATATTTCAAATATCAAATAGTCGAGTGGTAAAACTCTTTAAAATTCGAACAACTTATGTATACTAACAAAATAAACACTATAACTTTTATATTATTATTTGAAAAAATGACAGAAATTCCATCATTAAGTTCTCTTATTATAATTATCCCCTCTTAGTTTTACAAATTCCAAAATCCCTCATTTTCATGCATCAGATTAATGTACCAGCACATAAAATTAATGTAATATCGTGCATCATATTAATGTATCATGTATAAAATACACATCAGATAGTGTATCATGTATAAAATGTATGTATCTTACTTAACCATTAATGTATCTCACGCATCAAATTAATGTTTCAGCGCTTATACTTTTGTATCGGTTTGAGGGATTTCTATAATTATAAACTTATAAGGGACAAACAGTAATTTTACCTTTAAAAAATGTATTTTTTGTCTTTTGCACCCTTATTATTATTTTATTATTATTATTATTATTATTATTATTTTATTATTATTATTATTATTATTATTATTATTATTATAATTTAACTTATTATAACAGATTTACACGTGTTTAACGTAATTTTTACAGAGGCAAGAACTTGCGAAACTCAAAGTCACAAGTATAAGGGTCCGTGCGTGAGGAAGAGCAATTGTGCTAATGTCTGTAAGACTGAAGGCTTTAGGGGTGGTCACTGTCGTGGGTTCCGTCGCCGTTGCTTCTGCACTAAAAATTGCTAAATTAATTGATATTTTTTCGCGAATTAATTGACATCTTATTCGAGTGTTTTTTTACAAAAAAAATAAAAATGTTGGATTTGTTTTTTGTTTTTTGTTTTCGTTGTTTGATTATAATGCTATCGTAAAAATAAGTAAGAAATCAACATGTACTCGGAAATTGATCTTTTCAATTTCTGAAATTTGATGTTTTTGGATAATTAATTGAGTGTGTTGTTATTTGAGTCAAGTTTTGTCTATTTATTTACACAAGCTTTTAAGCTCATTTTAACTTTTTATTCCTTAAATGTATGTGACTAGTCATTTTTAACTTTTTAAATTTAACATGGAAATTGTAACTAGCAAAAAATGAAATTAATTGGGAAATATTAAATATCGAAAAAATTATATGTGAAAATTCAAACAAAAAAAAATAATTTTGGAATAATAGTTGTTGAGTAAATTGATGGTGATCACAGGACCCTAAGTTCATACCTAAACTATTGTTAGTTGATCACGAACCTCCCTCGACTATCTATTATCATGAACTAATATTAAAATACTATTTAGAGAAATATAACATGTTACGTGAATATTGAACTCTAAAAACAACTTGCAAAGCGGTCTAAGTGGTAGTACACGAAAATTTTATTGTGACACGTGGATCCAATTTTATGACTTTTTTTTTAATATCTTTCACGTGTCTCTCAACAAGTTATCTCAAACATTTTGCTACATCTTCAATCGGGGATTATGCTCTAAAAGGAATTATAGTTCAAGGGGATAACATAAACAAGTATTAGTTTAGGTGTGAAACTCGTAAAATAACGACGTTTCATAAGGATTTTAACCTATTTACTCTTTATTTTTCCTTCATTTCCCTTCAATCTAAGGAAATGACTATTTTGAATTTTGAGCCTGGAATCGACCCAATAATAATGGGCTTTGTCACTATGGGTTGGCCCAATTTTTCCCTACCACACTTGCACTTGTCCAAATCATAAAAATGGGCTGCTAAAATGAAAAATTGAAATTCTTTTTTTTTTCTTAGTAAGAACTTTATAATTATTTGACAACAATTATTAACATTATCCCAAAGTGAATTTTCACGGGCATAGCTCAGTTCGTTGGTTATCTAAACGTTCATCTTACTGTGTGAGTGTTCAGTTGCCTACCTTATAATTCCTTCATCTATTTCGCCTTTCCCTACCGAAGAGAAAAAAAAAACTTCCAATATATCATCATTGTTAGTGGATTAGAGTGTATGCAAAAAAAACCTTGTGTGGTGTGAGTGATAATAGAGAGTTGATGTGGAGGCTTTTCTAAGGAAAAAAAATTTGTCACTTAGGTCAAAATACAAGGTTAATTTGAGGGTGTCATAGTTCAAAGCATTAAGATTATCGATCGACATGAATTGGGATTAGATTGTTCGATTTTTCCTTAATCCTTGACAAAATTTCATGGATTGGAGTGAGATGATTTAATTTTTCTCGACCCTTAACCAAAAGTCTAATGTATTTAAACTCTTGGAAATGATTTTTTTTTAATTACAAGTATTGTCCTAAATTACTTCTATGGCATAAAATTTATCTCGTATATAGTCAATATACATGATATACATATTTTTTAATTATCGAATATTCTCGAATGGACATAAACGCACATAACTAAAATCCTAGTCTTATAGGTTACTAGTTGCCTTTCTTATTTTATAGTTCCTATATATACAACACTCAAATACATCAGTAAAAACCATAATGTATTTATGAACTCATAATTCAGTTAAGTAAAATATTCGATGCGGATAAATTTTTTTCACGATCAAATAGGATCAAGAATGGGACGAATTAAGGGCATAGACTATGAATAACTTCTATCGTTAAACAATAATAATGCAAATTTTTCATATCAAAGTCAATGTTGCCAACTTGTTAACCTTCCATTGTGTGAATTGCATAGAATGCTATATTTGACAAAAATAGACCATAGGATTCTCAACTAGACTCTAAGTCCTTTGAAAAATAATTAGCAAATAATTAATAATCATGCATGTGATTATATAGCTGTGATATTTGACCTTGTTACAATTATTTATGTTGAATAATTTTTCTACCTAAAAGGATTAAATTAGAGCTTTTTCCAATTCTCTAGGTAACATTCTATCCCTTTTTTGTTTAATTATTCAAACAAGGCTACTAATTTGGTCAATTATAATTTGACCAAATGAGAAAACACAACTTTTATTTTGTCAAAGATCAATTTATAGTAGCTAGGAGGTTGTTTGTCAGAATCTTTCATGCAAATATATAAATTTTATAAATTATAAAAAGGGGAATTTGCATCTAAGAATGTGTTAGGTTTTCATGGAAAATATTTGTTTTTTAAAAAAAAAAAAAAATACTCTATCTGTTTTAATTTATGTGATGCTTTTCGTTTTTTAAGAGTCAAGCAACTTAAGTTTAACCGGAAGTTTGTGCGTAGAATATTCAATTTTTTTGAAATGAAATTTATATATTTGTTAAACTACGTAAAAAGTAATATAAGACACAATAATTGACAATTCAAAATAATTAAAAGAAATATAAAAAATTTACGATCAAAGTTAGACTTGTTTGAATCTCGAAATCTGAAAAATGCCACATAAATTAAGACGAAGGGAGTAATACGTTTCTTACGTATTTTCTAGTGTTTGATAAGTAAGCAAAAAAAAAATCAGAGGAAAATATTTTTCAACGATGGATCAATCAAACATGAAAAATTTAAATATATTTTCTGAAAAATATATTTAAATTAAAAACACCCGTATATTCTGAAATAAGATAAAAGTATTTTAGGTTTTTTTATAATTTCAATGTGTTTCATATTATAATCATACAAAGTATGGCTACTATCTAAATGTATAAAATCATTTATTTATTATTAGGATATACAGAAATTGAACTGAATGAATATTTTATATTTGTCCTTTTTTATATGGGAACCTAATAAAGAAAAAAGTTTAAAGGTTTTTTAAGCAAGGTAATAATAAATTATTATTATTTCTTTTATTCCTACTTTTTCCAAGTTTAAAACAAGAAGAAAATAGTACTTGATGGGATCCAATTTATAATTATTTCTTCAAATTAGCATAATATAAGAAATTAAATGTCACATCAATATCCATAATTGACCTATTTTGTGCACGAGTGTTTTATCATAATGTTGCATATCTAGTTTTGTCAAAGTTGTTAGCTCCTTCATTATTGGCTCATTTCGTGCACATATTAATAAAATTTAATAAATAAATTATAGAGTTAGGGACGTAATGAATTCATTCATAATTTCTTTCATCGAAAAATTATAATATTATATACTATTAAAACTGTTGTTTATGTATATAATGATATTGTATTCCCTTGTTTGATAATCCGTTATGGAGTCTGTCTGACTTCGTGAAATTTGACTTTATTTTATATTTATTTTCTTATCTATCGAATTATCATGGAAATCATCGCTTAGAGGAGCTTGGGTGATAGTTTGTATCTCGAAAAATCTCAAGTAATTTAAGCTCTTGTTTAATCAAATATTTAGAATTTAGAAACTTGAAACGTGAGAAATGAACTTGTAATATTGTGACTTTTTAATTTTGAAATTGTATTTGGATATGTAAATTTTTTTAAAAAAAATTGTGTGATTAAAAATATTTAAAAATCAAATTTCGTGATTAAATAAATATTTGAAGATAATTATTTAAAATGTATAACCAACATATCTATATAAATATTTACAAGATATTGACGGTTATTATAACTCCACGAAACATTATCAATATTCACAATTTTCAAATTTACTAAAAGTCTTCACTTATTAATCATGACATTTCCATGTTAAAGTATATTTATTTATATCACCTCTAAGTTTTGTTATATAAATATAAATTAGAAATACGGGCGACTCAATGTGATCGGGGATCTAAAGTGAAATTTAATCGAGGTTTAAAAAATTTCATACATGTTATTTAAAATTTATTTTTCTAATTATTTAGATTCAAATTATTACTTCAACTTTTTTATACATGACTTTTTCGAGTACATTTTTAAAAAATATTAATTAGTTTTAGCTAAGATTTTATAAATTCATTGCTGAAAAATATCCCTTTACTGAAGCAATCGTTATATTAAGTGTTAACATAATTCTATAAGTACTTAGTTGACAAACTTTAAGCAAAAATAAGAGTTAGAATCATAAAATTCGATTCATGACATAGATAATTTGATATAGCTTACTTTGATTGAAAAGTTAAGTAAAAACAAATTGTGATTCACTTTGTTCAACACAATTCGACTAATGATTCGGATTTTTGATAGAGTATTACTTTTAATTTAGGAAAGATTTGAAAAAAAAATGCAAAAGGAGTTTTAAAATAAATAAATAATGTAAATGTTAGCAAAGAAATGTAATAGGACAAAATAATATTTTCTTAACTTTTCTATTTAAGCGGATTAAAAAGATTATATATATATACTTTCTAATTTTTATTATAAATAATTAATTTTTTTTATAAAAGAAATACGTATAATTTGTTCTTCGTAAAAATTTGAAGCCTCCCAAAATTGGGGGCTTAAAGCATATGTCTTTAATTTTTATAAGCAAGAGTCGCCAATGAATACAAAGAACATTATTTTGGGTAAAATACATATTTAAATCATCCAACTTCCTGACAACAATAATATAATATTCGGTGTAATCACATAAGTGAATTTGTAAAGTGTAATATGTACACAATCTTATTCTTATAGTATGAAAGGTGAACGATTCTTTTTGATAGACTGTCGACTCAAGTAAAACATACAAAATCAGATATTTAAAAAGGAAATATAGTAATACCGAAGAATTAATATTGAAGATAATGAAAACGAAAATACAGTAGCAACAACAAATAATACAAAAATCGAAGCAAAAAAGACAACCTATAAAATTGGTAACTTTTGGATCGTCAATATATTCTTCATTTTTTTAACACCAGAATAACCCACCGCCACTAGTATATTATATTCATAGCATACCATATGATTAAAAAAGCTAGGGTGGAGGTAATGCTTACATTATTTCTTAGGAATATTACATGTCAAGGTTTGACAAAATTTTAAGTACTTTTCCAAATGTACATGAGCACCAAATTAATGAGTATGTATAATTAATTATAATTCATGTATGTTGCTAAATTCAATCACTATCTTACCTAATTTGGTGTCTAACTTGGATCAAGAGTCAAAAATCATGGGCCCTATTACATTCTATTCTTAATTTAGGGCCCGTTTGGATGAGCTTAATAAAAGCAGCTTTATAAAAGTACTTTTGAAAGTGCTGAAACTTATTTTTAAAATAAGCAGTTATGCGTTTGGATAAAAGTGCTGAAGTTGCTACGCTGAACGTGAAAAGGGAAAAATAGATCAAAGAGATGTTAGGTTTATGTGGGTAATTTGGAGATTGTATAAAAATATTAAGGGCAAAAAAGATAAAAATGTGGTCAACTTAAAACAGCTTATAAGCTAAAAGAAAAAAAGCCCCCCTCCCCCAGCTTTTAACTTTTGGCTTAAAATAAGTTTTTTTTAACTTAAAATAAGTTATTTTGAGTATTGCCAAACAGCTAAATAAGTCAAAAACCAGTTTTTAAGTCAGTTTGACCAGCTTTTAAGCTGAACCAAACAGGCTCTTAATGTGATAATTATGGCCTTAATTAAACACTTCAGCGAATTGAATTACAAGATATGTATGGTTATACAAATATACATATACTTTCATACTTATATACAATATATACTTTGATAGTATATATATTACATATATTGAGCATATTGACAAATTAGTTGATCGAAAATATATATATTCATAAGTTTTCGAGAGGATGCTATCAATAATTTATTTTTGGGAAATTCTACTATATGGTTATTAATATTTCTAAGTAAGTTGATATATAAGTTGATGTTGTTACTTATAAATTCGTCGCATTATACATTATGCAGAAAATAATTATATTGGTCATTATTTTTTGTCGGGATAAAACAGAGAAATTATATAATAAGTTGAATTTTAGAAAAGATAAACATAAATGATCTCAATTTCGATATATGCATAATAGACGTGAATTCAAGATTTAGAAAAGCTAAACATAAATGACCAAGCTACTCATTTAATATCTGCATGATAGACGCCGATTCAAGATTTAAAATTTATGAATTATATTTGTAACTATTCTAGATAGAAGTCGATTAAAGATTTAAAATTTATAAATTATATTTGTAACGATTCTAAATGATAATGCAGAACAAGATTATTTTTCCTATTCTCTTCTTATTTTCTTAACCTCTCTACCCTTCAAAAGAAAAAACTATACTTATATACTACCATTTTCAAACTTTACCGATAAAATTAAGTTAAACATGTTAACGTTATTGTCTTTAAATCTTACTTATTATCCCAATTCAACAAATATGTAAAAAAAATTATATTTTCCAGTTCACGTTTGACAAAAATTGTACATTAATAACTATAGTATTATTCATTATGGTCATAAAAAAGACAAATGTGCAATACAACACTACTTTAAATTTAAAAACAAGACAAAATAATAGTAAGACAAATATGAAACCCTAGATTACTCAAAATGACAAAAAAAAATTACATAAAAGTTACAATACACTTAAGTTACTGGAGTGTTTCTCTAATATCAACATGAACAAAAAGACAAAATAATAATAACAAAAAAAAAAAAAAAGATAGAGAGAAACACTACAGTAAAAAAAGTAAAAATTCACCCCTTGATATATGACTTAATAAAATTTCAAAATTTCACCTAAGGGGTGAATTTAATTTTCTTGTAGTAAAAAAGTTTCATAATGCAATAGATAGATTAAGATTAACATTTTGTTTTTCAGATGAAGATCTCCAATCATTCAAGTTTAAGCCTCCTGAGTATGAAGAAATTGTTTCACTAATCTCACTTATTATCGACGATGCGTTGCTTCTCTGAGTCGTAGGACGATGCAATGAGAGAGACAACGATAATCCACGTTCATCATCATCTTCTCGAACATTATCTATCTTCATCGAATCCTCAAATTTGAATCTCTTCGAAGAATCTCTATTTGAATCTTGTGTCTTCAATACCTTAGCAAAAAAAAGATTGATATGCGTACTATCAGTATAATTTAACATGTTAAAACTACGTAGATTGTTAATTATCTTCTTGAACAAGCCTATTCATTGTTGAATGTGAATAAATGTTTAAATAAGTCCAAAGCCATAATGTCTTTATATAATTCATGTAATATGAAAATATTAAAATATCTTGATATAAGAAACTTGTGAAAAGAAATGTACCAAAAAAGATTACTCATTACTTATTAAATAATACATGGTCCACTAAATTAAATGCACTGCTGCTTTCATATTTGTACCATACTATATTGTATTAAATACCACTTGGATTTTTTTGTTATAATATAAGATATCAAAGTGATTTTTGAAATATTCTTCAATTTCCTTTCCACATTTGCATGGTTTTCTAAGTGTACTATATGTTAACAACCAGAATTTTTTTGTCAAAATGCTGAGGTTATTGTATGAAGAAAATACAAAAATTAATATTGAAATATAATTGTAAAACATGGAAATTCCATTTCCCTAACATCATGTCAAAACATGACAAATGCACAATAAATACACTCTCAACAACCCATCCAACAAACATAATATATATATGTTTGAAATTCTATGTATCGACGTAGACATATTTAAACAATCAGATCACTTAAAATATATAACTATAGGTCAATATACATGAGCAATTTAGCGATGAAGTTTGTTGCTAATTCCACTTTTTTGTACTTATTATTATGTTGAATAGTATTAGTTTTCCAAAATTTATTGTCCTATATGTCATGGAAACAACTCATCAATTAGTGTATCAAGCTTGGTTTATTTTCTTCTTTTTGAAAAAAAATAAAATAATTTTTTAAAAAATAAATAAGTTAGAAAGTAGGAAAAAAACAAGAGAAGAGAAAGCAACATTAACTTTATCTGTCAACTACTTACTAGTGTACCTAATACCCTATAGAATGAAGACTTAATAGGCTTTGCCAGTTGTAGACACCATGTTGAAGATTCAAGCAAAGAATTTACTGGCAAAGTTAGAAAAAAAAATAAAAGTATGATGTATGACTATAGTAGGAACTTCAAAGAAGACATAAATAAAATATTATTATTTACGATATCCATCACAATTTACGTGATACTTTTTTTTTTGCAAAAATAAACTAGATTAGATTAACTCAATACTCTTTCTGTCCAAATTTATGTTGCACATTGTCAGTTCAAAATAGTATATGATATATTCTTATTTAACCGACTTTTTTTGCATTTCGAGATTCAAATGAGTTTATCTCTAACGGTAAGTTTTTCATAGATCTTTCTAACATTTTGAATTATCAATAATTCTGACTTAATAGTACTTTTTACGTAGTTTACAAATATATAAATTTCATTTTAGAAAAATATAAAGATTCCATACACTATCCGGTCAAAGTAAAACTATTCGACTCTCAACAAAACGAAAAGTGCCGCATAAACTGGAACAGAGAGAGTAAAGAAAAACGACTTCAGATAGATTAACACAAAAGAAACTACACAAAAAAGAATTATACACATAGCAAATTCTTTCATGCAATAGGATTGGTATACGTTAAAATATTAATCAAAGTTCACATAATTTGAATCTCAAGCGACAAAAACCTAGTAATTTGCTAGCTTCGCCAATAGCTTCAATTCAAAAAGTCTTTTATCAAGTATAGGAATTCAAAACTTGTAAACTAAAAAAAATTTCTGACTTCGCCTCTGATAACACAAATAGTACACTCAACCTTATGTTATATAGTAAAAAAAAGCTGCAAAAAAGGAAACAACCCCTACTATTTCTACTAGTACTACTACCAAGAATTATAACTAGCAGTTTAATTTGAACAAACAAAAAAAAAAGAGTATATTGGGATATGTACCTTGAAAAATAGAGATTCTTGAAGTTCATTGCTTGTTGTAAGAGGATTAAAGATATGAGTAGTACTATTGCACAATGGTTGTGTTGTTTCATTTTTCTCAGTTGCCATAATACTATGGATAATATAATCATTTCTACTGTTGTACTCATTGCTCACTGCTTCACGTATTCTCTGGCTGCTGCACCTCTCTATTCTAGCTCTGTATAAAAAAAATTATTCATCAAACAACAAATTGTTATTTTAATAGTTACTAATAATGTCACTTGTTATAATTCTGAGTTGCTCGGAGTTTTCAAAAATATAATTAAATGTGTATAGTCTAGTATTCTTTTAGATGATGTCATAAAAAAACGAAATATTTTTGAAGAGTCTGAATAAAAATGTGTAATTTAATAATGTTTTCATGTTTAATCTTTACTTGTTACAAAATATATGTATTTCTATGTTGTTTAGACTAAATCCTTTAAAAGTTACTAATTTGTATTTTGGAGAATTGACATGGGTGTGACGATATTTTTGAAAAGTCCAATACAGATGCAACCACATTTATGAAGGGTTTGAGCAATGTTAGTCGTTATATTATTTCATGAAATTATTTCATTTCACCTAATCAAAAATAACTTATCCTATCATTTATATCGAAATATTAACATAAAAAATCTTTAAAATCTCATAGAATATATTGTTATTATTATATTTATTGATATGATGGTGTAGAATTTCTTTTAGATTATCAATTTAAGACTCTGAAAAAAGTTAAAAAGGAAAGATAATAATGCCATATCAAAGTGCATAAATGCAAAATCCTTTTTGTTTCTTAGCACAAACACTTTATTATTATTATTATTATAAGACATGGGAAACTGAGACCAACAAAAGAGTACAAAATCACCTTTTTGTTGGTTGAACACTGTTAAAGTATGGTGTAGAATCTGTTCTCTTCATATTGGGGTTGCTGCTAAAAGATAATGGATATTGGTAAACCAAAAGCTTTTGTTGTTCAACACACCCTTCATCTCCTTGTTCTTGTTGTTGATAATGACAATCAAGATCCCCTAAACACACTTCTTTACTTGGTTGAATACTCATTCTCTCTCCTATTTGTCAAACACATGAGAAACTCGTTACGAAAATCTATCAGAAATAGTCTCTCAAGTCTCAACTATCACAACATTGCTAGTGAAATTATACGGAGTCTATCAGAAACAATCTCTTTATTCACATAAGTCTATATACATTTCAATGTGCTAAAACGTTAGTCGTGGAATTATATCAAGTATGTTGTGTTGTGTTGTGTTGATAGTGAAAAGAAACATGCATTCATTGGGAAAGAAAGAAAGGATATGCAATAAATGAAAGTGAGATATTGTAGATTATTTCTACAAACATGTTTACATGTTAGATATACACAAATGTGAAAAAAGAAAAAGATCAAGAAAGTCTAATAGAGGAAACAAAAAAGATATGGTCAATAACCTATAATGAAAGAACATTTAATATACTAGTGTACTAGTATAGTATAACAAGAACATTAATATATATATATACATACCTTGCTTGTTGACATCACTCTTCATGCTTCTATACATCTATTTTCATGTAAACAAGTGTTACTTATATAATAAAGTCTTGAACTTTATAAACTTAGTAAAATTAGAGGGAAAAAAAGGGATGTTTAACCTGAAGATGGCTTTTGACATGAGAAATAGTAAGTCCTCTCACATCCATCATTTGAAGAACAAGCTTAGGAGTAGCCTCTATACATATGCAAGCACCAAAAACAAAAAGTCAAAACCAAGTAGAATAACGTTACGAATGAGAATGTACGCAGAACTTATCACTAACTCAGTTCGATAAAAAAGAGGATTAGTGAGTTTAGAAACTTACTATCTTGGCCACCAAGTTTTTCAATAGCATGAACAAAACAATGATGAAGATCAGGTGTCCATCTCAAACGAGGAACTTTTGATCTTATATATTGCCTAACACCTCCATTTCTTCCACAATTTCCCATTTTTTTTGTTTTTAGCTCAAATATCAAAAAGGGTGTCTCCAAGAATCCTTTTTTATCACAAAAATCACTTCAAAGTCCAAAGGGGTATGATCAAGACTCAATTTTTACATCAAAAATCACTTCAAATGTATGATCAAGACTCCTTTTTTAACCTCAAAAATCACTTCAAATATCAAAAAAAGTATCTTTCAAGATTCCCTTTTTTCCACATTAAAACACTTTAAAATCAAAAAGGGTATGATCAAGACTCTATTTTTACCTCAAAAACCACTTCAAATATCAAAAGGGTATCTTCAAGATTCCTTTTTTTCCACAAAAATCACTTCAAAATCCAAAAGGGTATATGATCAAGACTCCATTTTTCCCACAAAAAACACTTCAAAATCCAAAAGGGTATCACCAAGACTCCTTTTTTCCCACAAAAACCACTTCAAAACCCAAAAGGGATATCTTCAAGACTCCATTTTTACCTCAAAAATCCAAAAGGGTATCTCCAAGATTCCTTTTTTTCCACAAAAATCACTTCAAAATCCAAAAGGGTGTCTTAAAAACTCCTTTATGAATGAAGAAAATAAGAAGAAATTTTTTTTCCTATATAGAGGATGAACAAGAAGGTGATATTTGAAGTTAGAAAAGAGTAGGTATTTTGGCAATCCCGTTGGAAATGTCTAGGTTTAAAGCAACCAAAAAAAAAAGGTATAATTATTACTTTTACCTGTAGAAAGAGAAAAAGAAAAGATCACGAGAAAATGAAATTCCAAATATTTCACTGTCTGCAAAGCAAAAAATAAAATAAAAAATTGTAATATGTCTATATATGTATTTTGTTTTCACTCTGATAAAGAGAAATGATTACAAATATACAAATAGTAGAAGCAACTGATCCGCTGATACTTTGACTCTCTTTGCTTTCTCATCATCACATATGCCCACCATACATATTACTCTTCTCCGTCCGTCTCATTTTACGTGACATAATAGATACTCGTTATTTAATTTTAAGTTTTCAAATTTTAAATTCAATAGTTTAGTGTCTCATTTTACGTGACAAAATAGATACTCGTTATTTGATTTTGAATTTTCAAATTTTAAATTCAATAGTTTAGTTATTCGATTTAGTATGGTATTCAGTAATATCATATTGAAGTTATAGCTGATTACTTGAATTATTTTTTATGTAAAAGGAGAATATTTTAACCGTTAAACTTATACTTTCTCCGTCTCTAATTACTTGTCCATTTTTTCTTGGGAAAATGGTCTGATATACCCCTCAACTTTGTCATTTAGAGCTGATATACCCCTCGTTGTAAAAGTGGCTCATATATATCCCTACTTGTAAACAAATGGCTCACATATACCCTTTTCCTCTAACGGAAATGAAAAAAAAAATAATTTTAATCTAAATTTTTATTATTATTTTTTAAAAAAATACAATCCCATATGAGTAAATTTAATCCTCGTCAAACATATTTTTTTTGACTTTTTTTTATTTCAATGATTAATTTATAATTATTATTTTGATAATCAAATTTATTTATGTTTCACTAATATTCTTGTAAAACTTATTGTAGATGACCAAATTTTTTCTTCGAATACGAAATTAAATTACAATACACACACAAAAAA
>NC_028640.1:2269978-2273651 GCF_001406875.1 Solanum pennellii
TAAAAAAATTAGAAGTAACAAATATAAATTTAAAACTAATTTTTAACTTCCGTTAAATGAAGGGTATATGTGAGCCATTTTGTAACGGCAGGGGTATATGTGAGCCGTTTGTATAACGGTAAGGGCATATATGAGCCACTTTTATAACGAGGGGTATATCAGCTCCAAATGACAAAGTTGAGGGTATATCAGACCCTTTTCCCTTTTTTCTTTTATAGTTATCTCTAGTTATTTATTCATTTTCACAAATCAAGAAAGGACATTTTTTTTTGCATATTATATCCTCAATTAAATTACTAACTACTTTGAAAAATATAAAAATAAAATTATCAACTTCATAATTAATAGGAGTAAAATGGTAAATTCATTACGCCAATAATTATTTTTTTAATATGAGTAGAAAACTAAATAGGGACGGAGGAAATATTAATCAGATGAACATATGATATATGCCTTCCATTAAATATATAATGCGATATTTGGTTATAAATATCAATTATTACTAGTGTCTCATACTAAACTCAAAATATGAATATTAAAATTCTAAAGTTTTACTTATGATTATCATATTAAATACAAATTATTAAAGATGTTTGATTCAATAATTTGATTTTTGATTTTCTATGACATAAGGTAAGATAGTCAGATAGAATAAATACGTCTATTTATTCAATTTTACTACTTTCTTTTTAAATGTATAATTTTATGTGTTTTTTAAGTGTTTTTTTTTTGTTCATTTATGTAAGGACTTCGTATTTTGTTATACTTTTTTTATTTATTTTTTTAAATATTGAAGCATTCCTTAATATTTTCTCTATTTATAATAAAAATAACGATTCTTATTTCACATTATAATTAGTCAGGTAGACCGACATCACATGTACAAGATACCACGTTTTTTTATTCGATTAAATAAATAGAAATATTAGTATAAATTAATGTATTTGGTCAATAATCTGTCTTTTAAAAAATAAAAAAATTAACGACTATCAATCATAAATGCAGTTATAATATTAAGATAATCAAATAATTAACATCCATATTAAACTATAGTCTAAATGGAATGGTATTTTACATAATAAATGAATATAGACGATTTAGACTATCCATCTACTGATACATAGTTATTATTGTCTATTTCCCACTTCAATTTCATAATCTTAATTAAACTAACAAAATTAAGAATTATTTAATCAAAATCAATGGGAAAACAATCTCAAAGAGGAACAAATATTTTTACGAAGTATTCATTTATTTTTAATCAGAGATCTATAAAGTTGTCTTTAATATGGAGTATTTACTCATATCAAACGCTACGTTAATTTGCCCCCCCCCCTCCTCCCCCATTCCATATCCACCTCTTTTTAGATATGAATTTAAATGAATTTGACCTCAAAACGAATATTAAACACTGCATAAAATTTCCTAACTCCCTTAAATTCAAGGCGGGGAAATTAACGTAGCGTTAATTAAACGCTACGTTAAGTTGTCTTGAGTCTTGACTTTGTGAAAAAAAAAACTATTTTTTCTTGACTCTAATATTTTCGTAATTTTTGTGATATTATGAAAATATCACAAAAAAAAAAAGAATGATCATATTTCTATAATTAAAAATAATTTAAATCTAATTTTTATGTTCTAAATGAAAAATATCTATTTTTTCAAATCAAATTAAATAATATCACAAAAATTAAAAAAATATTAGAGTCAAGAAAAAATAATTTATTTTATTTTTTTCACAAAGTCAAGACTCAAGACAGACAAAAGTCAACTTTACCTAAAACAAAGGCAAAAGATAAAAGAAAGAGTCCAAACAAAGAAAAAGTCATCAAAGGACAAATTAGAAACTAATCAATGAAATCCTGACCGTTAAATAGATTTCTTTTATTGGAAATCAACGGTAGAAAGACGAAGAGAGAGTAAGGACAAGATGGTAAATTAGTCAAAAGACGAATTTGTTAGCCGGTGCCAGTTATTTGAAAAATCAAACTACCCATAAAATAAAAATAAAAAAACTTATTTTCTTGCACTTTAAATGCCAATGTTGAAATTTTTCCTAATAATATAAATTTATATTAATTCATTTAAATATTGCATATTATTTGCTATAACATAAAAAATATACAAATATGTCGCTATATTATTTGAAATTGTTGAATATTTATCATTCGTTGTGTTTTTGATTGACGATAAAAACACTAGTATATATTTAGAATACTCTGTATATTATTTATTGCACTTTTTGTTTTGTTTTTTTCTACGAGGTGATATTACTAATAACGCTACTAGGTTTTTATCAAGTTTTAATCCATCTTTTTAGGAATTTTCGACTAAGATAATCAGATATCTAATTTTTATTTTTGGAAGAACATTTTTAACAAATTTCTCTATATTTTCATAAAAATCACTCTCCACCTATTACAATATCATATTTTGTTTGAAAAAGGTAGGATATACACATTTCTATTTTTATCTTTACGGGGTGGAATAATAAGCAAATCCTCAACTCAAAAGAAGTATAATTAAAACATGATCACAAGGAAAACGGCGATAGCAAGGTGAATAGCACGTAATATATAGTTTAAAAAAAATGAAATCTACAAGATGAGAAGAAGAGACTAGCCCCTGCATGTCCTGTATAAAAATATGATAACATTCAACTATATATTATCCTTCTATGTTTATCATATTTGTAACTTCTTATCTAAAGTCATATTCTCGTTAAAGTAAAACGTGTTATGTTATATTTAATCACCTCTACTTAATCTTTTTTATCCTACTTAATTCTAAACTGTCCTAAAAATATGTTATAGTTAACCTCTAATATCTTTTTATTGATGTATTTACACAGTTAAACATCTTCACGTGTCTGAACCTTCTCATCCTCATTTCCTTCTTCTTGTCTTCCACAAAATCTAGTAAGTTTGCTCTAAGCATATTTGTCTTAATATGCACATGCATACATTTAAGCATATCATCAAGTCATAGTGATACATTGTTATCACATAGTACCCCTTTGATCTGATAGGATGCGCGATATCATGATCAATTTTTTTTTAAATTTTTTTTTATAAATTTCAGTTACTTAAAATTTTATTTTTTGTCTGACTAATATATCTCTCATATATACACTTCATATGTAACAACATTAAACTTGCACTCTAACTTTTATGTACTCCGTTTTAATCTTAATCATCTTGAGCATAGATTCTAAGGTTTCAGCCTTTCATTACCTTCGATCCTCCAACATGCTTTTTATTGATCAATATAATATCATTTTTAGGTAATATATACCACGATACCACTCTTCAAATATATCGATCAATTAAGTGTAATTTAATAACTTCCATGTGTCAAAATTAATCACTTACATTTCTAAACAAAGTTGATAGACCCTAGATCAAGGATAAAATTGTTATTTCACGCTATATAAAAAGTTGTGTTTCCCTAAAAGGGACATTAATCATACAATGCTTTGATATACCCCTTGTATACAATACAACAAATACAAAAAGCCATTTGTGCATTAAATTCTTCTTCCAAATTTTAAAAGAAGAAGCCAAAAACATTAAAATACTGTAAAATATATTTTTTTGAAATGACTAGAAAGTTAATTATAGGGATTAACAAAATATATAAAAAAAAATACAGAGGGGTGGTTAGGGGTGGGGTG
>NC_028640.1:2274154-2289076 GCF_001406875.1 Solanum pennellii
GGGGGTGGGGGGTAGGGGGGCAGAGAAGGAATGATGGATATTCCTGGCTTATTGCAGAGAATGGAATGATGCAAAATTGGAAGAAGTCATAAAGAAGAGAGAGTCAGAAAGACTTTCACAATAACTCCAAATTTATTTTTTTACCAAAGTCTTACTATTTTTCTCCGTCCGTCTCAATTTACGTGAACACAATTTAACTTAAGAAAAATCTTTCAAAATATTTTTAAATTAATATAAATTATTAACTTCACTCGACAATCTCCGAGACAATACCTACATGATACATCTTCTATCTGTCACATAACATAATAAGTGGTACCAAACTCCCATAGAAGCATAAGACTCTTAATTAAAAATCGAGAAAAATACTCAAAACACTCATAAATTAGGAATGCATTTTACTCATGTTGCGAGGTTGGGGTAATATTGAAATTTAGCTTGTCAATTTCTAACTAAACTTAGATACAACTCTCGATCATCTGTTATACGAGCATGTGAATATTAATAAGAAATCGAGAAAAAATATTACAAATAATATCACTCATGTTACGAAATTAAAGGTATATTTAAATTCATTTAGTTAAATAAAGACGTGTTTTTAAAACTGTTATTAATTAAGAAGTGAAACTAATAAGTGATAAATTTATGAATATTTTACTAATTCTCTATTTAATTTAAGATAGTAATATCTATATATTTGAATGGAGCAAGTATTTTTCTAAAAGAATTTAAATTAAATTATTTTTAATTATAAAAAATAACATTCTTTTGAGACAAGACTTTGGGAAAAAATTGCTATATAAGATGAAACATAGAGGAAAATATACTCCATAAGGTACATAGGACAATAGATATTGGCAGTGGGTTAGCAGTCACATGACACAACACTTTTTCTCTTTATATATATTTATTTCACATGTTTTTTTTAAAGAAAAAAAATTATTAATTTTTAACATTGCTTGAAATTATTTTCCTGTGAGTTAACAATCTATTAAAAATAATTTATCTACTTTAAAATAGTATTAAATCAAGCTAAAGTCTGTTCTTCTTAAATTTAATTTATGAGATTTTATTAAGTAAATATTATATCATTATTTTTTTTATTGAATATTTAATATTACTTTAAGACTTGATTAATATTGACTTGTATTAACAAGGTTCATTTAGAAGAATAAACAATTTCATCAATACATCAATTATATATTTTTTTTTAAAAAAGGGCTCTTAGTTTTTTAGAAACTTAGTCAAGTAGGCTAAAAATTATAAAGTAAATAGATGGTAAAATCAAATTCAATTTGTTTAATTTACTTAATATATTTAAGTTTGAACAGATATTGACTAGTTTATTCTTTAGTTCAATCCGTTCCAATCGACTAAAAATCAGGTTAATGTATACTTATAAATATTTAATAAAATAATAATTTTTTTAAATTTTTGATATGTTATGTATAATGATAATAAATTGTTATGTACTACAATAGTTTATAAAAATAAGTAAAACAATTAAGCTTGATAAAAATTGAATTTGAATCCGAGTGTTGATTCGTAATGTAATTTATTAATGAACCTATTTTGACTCAATTCATTTTGAACCAAGTAAATATTAGATTGAATTGTATCGTGACTCAATTATTATTTCTAACTCGTTATGACTAGTCTAAATTTAACTCGATCCATCTAATCGTAACCTTTACTTAAAAATATACTACAATAATATATATTTTTTGTATATACTAAATTGTAAACACCTATATTTAAGATTCACATTTTTAATTGACCATTGGATACTCTATGTATTGTAGGATAATTGATTGCAATGGGAGTAGCCAACAGATCATCAATTTATTTTTCTAGCATAGCCATAGCCCCATATATAGGAGTCACCACTCTATATTCTAGGCAATTGTCAATATTGACTCTATATATTCTCATATTTTTATCAAATATTTTATAGGGATGATAATAGTGGATATCCTACTATACTTTATTTAATTTAAATATTCAATTATTGAAAATTGTGATATTTTCAAATTAGTTCGTCTCCGTCTCTAGTAATAGGTATCAAGTAATTTAGGCCATATAATTTTTCAGAAGAAATTATTAGTGTTTTGATCGGTTGAAAATTTAAAATGAGATCTCATGATACTCAATCGACTACTTTAAACACTAATCATTTCGTTCGCTTATTCCTCTCTTTTTAAAAAAAAAATTGAGAAAATATCTAAACGTAACTTTGTATTGTGTCAACATATAATACGAAGAACAAGTTTAATCATATTTCGATAAATTCATGAAGAAATACATATTCGGTGTAGTTTTTATGAATGTTGTTTTAAAAAGATGAGAGAAATATATATGCAAATCCTATTATCATCTTCTCTTCTTTTTTTTTAAATTTTCCACTCCATATCTAGTATCTACATTAAAATCTGACTAAATTTAAATTCGTACCAAAAAATCGCCCATTAAGATGTAAAATGTACCCTAACAAAGACGACTATGTACTAGAGGGATTTCAATTAGTTCGAACCTGATATCTCTGTTTAAGAATGAAAATTACTTATCACTCTATTACAATCGTTGTTGATGTAACGCTGTTTCTTGAAGATCTATAGAAAGAATGTTTTCGATAACTCGAAACAAATTGAAAATATTTTAATGTCAACTAGGGTTAGTTTGAAGTGTAAGTAGGTAGAGTATATATAGGGTTATAGGAAAGACCATGACTATGTAGATTAGAGCAAAAGGAATGAAATGAGTTAAAGAGAATAGAATTACAGGTCTACCTATTTTTTATCAGAAGATCTAAATGAATATCCATCTTGATTCTTGAATGCATGCTTTCTACAGTTTGACAAGATATATCCTACACACACCACACCTAGCTAGTTTACTTTGTTACACTTAGTTGCATGTAGGAGTAATTTTGTAACGGTCGTTTCGTAGCTGGTTAAAGTTACGTATTAATTTTTTTTAAAAAAAGAAATTATAATCTTTTTCTGTATTAATTTATGTGGTTTTTGTCGTTTTTCACGAGTCTAATAGTTTAAGTTTGACTGGAAATTGGTGAATGAAATTTTTAATTTTTTTGAAATGAAATTACTACATAAAAAGCATTATAAGTCACAAAATGTTTAAAAGATCTATAAGAAATTTACGATCATAGATAAATTTGTTTAAATTACAAATCTAAAAGTATCATATAAAATAGGACGGAGAGTATATATATATATTATTATTGTTAGATATAATATAGTGATGATTATATTTTTATAACGATAAAATTCTTTACTTATTGTAGTGGTATGACACAATTATAAATTTGTGATTGAGTATTGATATATCTATTAAAAAAATTATTTAGTAACTTTAATCAAAGGATAATTTACCAAACTTTATCTTAAAATTGGAGATAGCTGA
This sequence comes from Solanum pennellii, assembly GCF_001406875.1. NCBI lineage: Eukaryota > Viridiplantae > Streptophyta > Magnoliopsida > Solanales > Solanaceae > Solanum > Solanum pennellii. The sequence continues at coordinate 2,277,575 of NC_028640.1, forward strand.
AAACTCATTAAAGAGAAGGATAATTTTGAAGAAAAAAAAGAGCAGTTAGTTCATTTTGGACCATATAAAAATTGTCAAAAAAAAAAATAACTATATATATTATTTATGCGAGTTTCTTAGTTGCAAAAACTAAATATCGTATTAGTGTGTTGAATTTTATACGTATAGTAAAAACATAATTATTATCAAACACAGTATTATTCATGTATAGTTTAACACCCGCGTAACTTAGTTCGTACAAAATTACTTATGTAGAAGGTCACATAAAATATATGTGTATCTTTGTTCAAATTTACACAAGTAAAAGTGCCTGATTAAGCACATTCATAATAATAATAAAAAGCATAAATATAAATTCAGATCGAATTAAATAAACATTTATATGTTATTTTCTAAATATGAAAGATATTCTCATACCATAGTAAGCATTAAAAAGAAGGGCCATTGGATGTTTTAAAGTGTAAATTCTAATTAAGCTAGTTGAATGAGATTAGTTGATTTAAGACTAGAATACTCAACCATATTGTAAGAACCAAAAAGTAGAAAAAAATGTCATGATTAAGGGTGTATTGGAGGAAATTTTTTAAAATATTTTGTTAGTCATTTTTAAAATTAATATTTTCTTTAAGAAATTATTTTTCATTAAAATAAAAAATAACTTCATAAGAATAAAAAATAAATTTAATATTAATTGTATCTTCTTCGCTCGAGACATTTACTTGCGAGAGTGAATTTAGAGGTTTAAAATCAAGACACGTGAATTTAAAGTCTTTCCATAAAATTAAATATAATTAGATGCTGAGTTATTTACCTAAAGGACTACCGCTACACACTCTTACCATACCTCAACCTTCGAAATAATATTTATCTAAATTATATATAAAATATTTTTTAAAAAATTAAAAAAAGATTCACTTATTTTCCAAAAAATCAAATAAGAAGAAATATTGTTTTTCATACCGAACACACCCTAAGCAATTTAATATGAAATATACGGTATAATAATTTTAGGATAAAATTCATAATTATTTTCTTTTGTGTTACGTTAAAAGCATTAGATAATCATTTAAGTATTTATCTCACTATTTATTTCATAACAATGAAATAAATCACATATTATATATAGTAAAATAACTCACGAAATAAATAATTTCGAAATAACATATTTCCAACTAAACGAGCCTCGAATAATCAATGATTGAATAGAATGGGGTCCATGTCCCTGGACTTTTTGTCCTTCAGGTTACAAAATTAGGTAAGATGGGATTGAAATTTTTAGTAACACAAAATTAAAAAATTTATATTTGATTGAAAGAACTTTTTTAGTCACATCCATGTGATTTGAAAATTGAAATATGCATTGTTTGACTTGTTAAATTATTCTATTGCCTTCACATATAAGGTAAGCATTACGTTACATTTTTAGAAATAAAAAATATTTTATGTTCAATATTGATATTGAAATTAAAATTTTCATAAATCTCACATCGTGCAAAAATTACTAAAAGAAAAAGCTTTTGAATACATGAAGAAATTTTATGATCATAACTCGAATTGTGAGATGTTTTATTAAAAATTGATAAATTTTATCCCGCCTATTATAACTTTTGAAAATGCTTTTTTTAAATTTTTTTTATTATTTGATTCGATATTTATTTGAGTATTCCGACTAATTAGATTTTACATGTGCGAAATTCATTAAAGAATTTTTTTCAAACTTTAATAGAGAGATTTTTGCATTCATAACCCTCAAAATAAAATTGGCCAATTGGACTTTTTCAAGTGCAAATTTTACATTAGATAAATAAATGATGAATTAATATTTTTAATTTTAATCTTAGCTTTTTTAAAAAATAAATAAATACCAAGATCTATTCTTCTATTTATTTATTTTTTCGAAAGTTCTTGATTATTCATAACTAATCATAGATAATGACGAAAAATTATTCATGTAGAAACAAAATATTAATAAAGCATGAAATAAGATAATGTTATATTTTATTTTAAAATTTATTTTCCTTTATAATACTAGTCAGACCAACTATTGGAAGAATATAAGCATTTTCTATATTTTTCTATTCAACTTTTTAGCCTTTTAATTTAAAATGTGAATAAAAGTGAGAATGGAAAAAAAAAAAACTCTAATTTAACGCTTTCATATATTATTGAATAATAAAAAATTCCAGCTACCTTATGACGAAAATTTCTAGATCATATGACATAAATACATATAAAATTGTAAATAAAACTTTCACCTATAATTAATGTTTTGAAATTTATTGAACATGAATGAACTCAAACGTAAGTATATTCGTTTTGCCTTGAGCTCAGATCATGGAGATAATAACATTTTTGGTCACTCAGTTGCAGATAAATTTTAAATTTAATTTTTGTGATATTTAACTAACATATTTAACCTGTAATTAGTTGAAATGTATCTTTTTTATTATCCCTTTGCTTGTGAAATTCACATAATTTTTAAAGCATTAAACATTATGTCATTTAATTATTCATGTGTTGTTATGTTTTGCATGTATTGCTACTTTATATTTGAGGATGTTTTAATCATGTTCGAATATGGATTTGACCAAACTCAATAAATTTTACTCAAACATTGTGTTTGTAGTAAAAAATCGATTAAATATGTACAATACTAAAATTACGACATTATTTTCTAAAATTCAAAACTCATAAAGCGTAAAGTCTGATTAATTTCGCCTCTAAATATACTTTTAAATTTTGTTCAAATATAACATATTTCCTGTATAATATAGCCGAATGCAACACATTTAAATATCGAGTCATATATCAGAAGGACCAAAATAAAAACAAGGGTTGTTACATAGTGAGAGATCAAAGAAAATCGAGTACACAAGATCTTTGATTTGTTCCTAAAGTTGAAACAAATGTGAAAATGAGTGCATCAATTCCCAAAATTGGAAAATAAATGAGAAATTAATAAGGTGATTTGAAATTCTTTGATTTGTTTATAATAGTTGGAACAAATATGAAAAGGGTTCTTCCATAAATCAAGTTTCTAAATAGGAAGCCGTTTTAAATAATCAAGACTATATCAATAGAAAGATTTACATGCAACAGAATCTCAATTTTGTGTATCGAATATGAAAAGGGTTCTTCCATAAATCAAGTTTCTAAATAGGAAGCCGTTTTAAATAATCAAGACTATCTCAATAGAAAGATTTACATGCAACAGAATCTCAATTTTGTGTATCGAGTTAATAAAGCCCAACCTACCAACTCACACCCAAACAAAAAAAAGTGAACACCTAACACGAAAGATTGTTTTACCAAGTAAGCCAAGACAAGCAACAAGAGTGTAACAATTTGAACAACAATGCGAATTTCCAACAAAGGGAATCCAATTGAAACCCCCTTCATTGAGGTTGTAGTTCCGCGATTTGCAATGTTGTCAACCCAGTAGTATATCTTTTCTCACTCAACTTTTATTCATGAACTACCATATGGATTTAGTGTAACCACCCGGTGCAGGTTAGGTTTTACCAAATGATATTATGAACACTTGTATCTCGGTGCACATTTCTAGGCAAAACTTGGGACACGTGAACCTATGATCTCTTTGTAAAACTAGATATTATCTGCTGGGCAATCATGCTACAAGAAGACTAAATGGTGCACCTGGTTGAAAGTTGAGTTACTTAAAAGAGGACTAATTTTTGTTGTTGAACAGTAATATCTTGCATGAATTATGAAAAAGAAATGGAACAAAACATTTAAGCAAAAATCATCAAACTGGTTTTAGAATAGCATAAAAAGCTGTTGATGAGAAAACATTATTTGCATTCAGGTAGTGGTTACAAATAGTCCACCATCTTTATCACTCAACAGAAATCAACTTCAAATACAAATCCACCAACTAGTATTTGATAATTCTCTTGGTTTCTGGAGACATTGGCAATTTTTTCATCTCCCTGTCAAAAACAGTAACCATAGTTGAATTCAGATGAAGGAAAACATGATTTGGTAAAACACAGTCAAGTTGTTTGTCAACCACGACGATCACCATGAAAGATAAACCGACTTCATAGTAAGTAAGAAATAAGATAACAAGTGGCTGTAAGAGAAGAAAATTATACTGCAAGTATATACGAGATACACTTAAATAAGTCTCTAACAAAGGTACTACATGGATTAGGACCAGTTAACTCACCACCAACAAATCGAAAAAGAGAAAGTAGCTCAGGAGGTTGACCAACTTCCAAAGAGTAAACATTCCGAGTGTACGAGAGGTAAAAGAAAGTTGAATGACCATGCACCAGGAATGATACACAATCTTCATTTTTATGGTCTTCCAAGGTTTATTGAAGATTATCTGAATTTTTTTGTAATTTTGCAGACTCCCAGAATTACTAGGCTATGCGCCTTTGATTTGATTTCTTTAGCAGAGTTGGTAACCCTTGGTTCTTAGTATGGAAGAATCTTCTCTTTCATCTATCCAAAATGGAAAGAGATAAAAGAAGGAAAACAGAAGGAGAAAAGAAGAAGAAAGAAGGAAGAAGTCATAATTTTGCTCTAACTAAAATCTTGTTCCCTCCGGCTAAATGCTAAGTAAAAAAAACCAAAGGTTGTGAGTTTTGAGAGTACTAGCGTAAAGGGGGAAAGGGCTGTGGAAATGTAATGCCCCTAACGTTAGTTGTTTTACGCTGTTACTCACGATGTATGTCGTACTCATGCAACCTTCACTAGAGGACTGGCCATATGCAACAGATGCTTAGCATTCAATGGTTAAGTGGGGGATAGGCAGCAACCTATTTCCAGTATTCAGTGGCAAGTCAAACTTGGTCTTTATTTCTTAACATATTCAGAATTCCTTCTGTTAAGTCATATACAGGGAAGGAGCTATTGAGTAGGTTGGCTGTTAGGTGAATGAGGAACTCAGTGAGGAAGGTCTGGAATATGGAAAGGGAAGACCGCAAGATGCTTCACTAAGGAAATCAAATACTTATAGAAGATGAAGTTATAGATGCATATGGCTTTTGGCTTTTTGATGTAGCTTACAGGACGTTGAAGATGAAAATAGCATATGCTAGATTTCACACTCTTTACAGGAATAGGAGCACATACAGCTGGAACCCCTTATTAATGTTTTAATATAATTACCCTGGAACCATCTTACTGCAAAGATTCTTATTTTGACACGCATTATTTACCTGTTCAAACAAAAAAAGTGAGAGGGAAACTTTGGTCTCCTGAGTAGGGAATTTGCAGAGGAGCTTACCACACCCAAAAAAAAAAAAGGAATCCCTGGGCTCCATACACGTGGGCTGTGTTAAAAGTAATACAGTAATTCTAGATCAAAAAGTTGTACGGCAGAAGTCAGAAGCAAATTTGAAATGAGCACAACAAAGACAGAGAGAAGGATAGAAGGGAAAGAAATTCTAGGAATTCCTAATTTCCTACTAGCGTCCTTTGGAATACCTGAAACGGATAAGGTTGCTGCAAGCCAGGCAGAACACAACAATGTACCCAGTACAAACCCACAAGCTTGAACATAGAAAGAATTAGAATTTTATAAACTTAAAACTTTTCTATACTTCTAACAGCACCACCTTGTAAGAGTTATATGACCTTTTCATTGTTTTTCAAAAATACCTCCATTCCACCTCGTGGAACAATAGAGAATCATTTGCAGTGACCTCTTAAAGGAGATAAATATGAATTATTTCCTGTTATGTAAGAGCAAGACAAAAAGGTACTCTACGGTTCTGAGGCAAGAGCACTTCATCACCACCACACCTCCCCACAAAACCCCAAATCCCAAATAAAAAAGTTATGTTTCCACTCTACCTATTGTAATTGTTAGGTTGCTGGACCTTCCAGAAGAGAATGAGCCAAACAACCAAAGAAAGTTGTACCAAATAAGTTCCACAATAAAGAGGTTTCTTCTTTTTTTACAAAACAATCATCTCATTGCCCACCTATAAAGCTGAATCGCCCATAAAACCCAGGAAATGTCTTAATCATCATATCATAAAGACACCTCATATCTCAATTAGATGAAGCATGATTAGGAAAGAAACACTATTACTCACTAATCAGTCAAACATAATAGCTATTAAAACTTAGAATAATGATTAAGTTCTTTGCTAAGTTAAAAAGTGAGATCAAATATCAGACAGATTCTAAACTTTAGTGTCAGGTCTGTAGTTGCTGAAAAGATTCAATGGCAACGAATCATTGCTACCGCAAGTAAACCTGGATATCCTCACTATGATAAAAGAAAGAACTGACATCCTTGAAACTATTGACACCAACAGTAAAGAGAAACATTCAATTTCCTAAAGGAAGAGTTGATGACAAAATATATGTTACAATGGTGAAGAATCTCAAGATTTATTACTATAATCTCAATCAGACACGATGTCAGTTTCCCATAACACATCGTGGACATGTTCTAGAACATACTGAACTCCAACAGCTCTCAAAGAAAATCCTTAAATTCCTAAAAGGGAAGTTGAGGCAAAGCATGGACATGTGAGGAATCTAAAGATGTGCCACCATAATCTCAATCATGCACCACATTATTCTCCAAAGAAACACTCCATTACGATCTCCTTTACTTTTATTCAATGCGAGGCCAATCATATGCTGGATACTGAGTTTTGTTGTGCCAAATGCCCCTAAAATCTATTTTAGATGATTGTGACTAGGACTACTAGTATGGAAGGATAAGTGAGACAACACTCAACTACCCAACTAATTTTCAACCCTTATTTATGTGATTGTGTCTTCCATAACCTCTTATCTAAGGTCAAGTCCTAGGGTCAGCCGAAGTTGTGTCATGTATTGCCTAATCACCTCTCCTCAATACTTCCTCAGCCTACCTTTACCCCTACCAAAACCGTCCAACCTCTCACACCTCTGCACGTGCATTTTCTCTTCACATACCCGAACCATCTCATCCTAGCTTCTGGCATCTTGTCTTTAATCAAGGCTACTCCCACTTTTCCTCGGATATCATAATTTTCAATCTTATCACTCCTAGAATGCTGACAATCCCAAAGCAGTGTAGGTGGGCTATATGATAAATCTGTGTTCATTACACTTAATCCAAAGCCTGTTTCATTCCAACACAATACATCTGTTCTAATACATATTGGAGCCCGAAAATTAATCCTTATTATTTAATCTACTCTATTCAAACTTAGTTCGTTCAGTACTAAATAATCTGTCTTTTAATACAAAATCAGGAAAATTCTATTATTGAAGTTCACTGAACTCACATTTCTGCTTAAATAAATATACTAATCTCCAAGATATCTCTTAAATTAGAGAAAGGCAAAACAAAATAAATAAAAACAACTTCTCCTTCCCGAGTTATATAACACACTCCAAATTTTGGAACTACCAAAATGTTAACACGATTCTTCAAATAATAATTACTATATGCTACTTCTTCTTTTTTTATGACAATCATTACTATATACTACTTTTTTAGAAGGGATTCCTATATACAACTTTCAAACTAACTTGTTAAGTACTAATCCAATATTTTCACGTTTCTTCTATAATGGTGGTGTCTAGGCTACTTCACTGCTTGTCAATTAACCTGCTGGGTACCTGATACATTCCACCAACAAACATAAAGTACAAGATATCGGTCCACCAAAACTCATACGTTTGTCTAGATATGAGTCCTAGTTTCCTAGGGTCCATTGAAACTTTAGCGATGGTTGCATTCCAATACTAACAACACTTTCGGAAATGGAACTTGAATTCTCTATCTACTTAACAATAACTTTAATTTTTTCATTTCAATACAACATTATTCGTCTTTTAGTACAAAACTAGTTAAATTCTTTAGATCTTCTGGTTCTCTAAATCCTACATGTATCCTTCCAAGAAATCTAAGTCGGTAAAATGCGAAACAAATAAATAAAAGCTAAGGTCTTCGTTCCAATTTGTATAACACTGTCTAAGTTATCATAATGTTTGACACAATTCCACAAACAACACAAGTTTTTGCAATATTTAAACAAACTTCACAAGCTACTATTTAATTCCTTCATCAAGTTAACATCTTAACCTATACATTCAGTCAAAATTTAACTAGTAAAAACTCACAGCAATTTTGGAGCAAAATTGAAGCTATGTATAAGGAGATCAATTCAAACATTCACTATAACAATAAAGAAATCAAGTAGCGGTAACTGACCTAGATGATGGGGAAAAAAAAACTAGGCATTAGCAGTCTTAGGAATGAGAGGAATGGATTGATGTCCCTTTTGCTTCATTCGTGCTTCCTCTTCACGGATCTTCTGCATCTGAAGCATCCGTTCCATAACAAGCTCATACGCACACTTCTCATATGTATGGCGTTCATCCTCGCACTTCCATGGAAGATAAAATTCCGATTGCCGACACTTGTTCAAAGGGATCAAAAGGTGTGCGCACTGATCCCTATATGCTAATGGCACTTTGTTTTCCACCATTTCTTCTTGTGTTGCAATCATCTTCTTCGATGAACCTGGAACCTCCATTGCCAAATTGACTTTCGTTTGTTCGATTTTGGGATTTTTCTCTGCGAATTTTCCCCTCTTTTCGATTGTTTGCTCTGTAGAGATTTGCTCTTGTGGTTTGTGAGGTATTGTTGGGCTTTTGGGCTATTTTGGGGTTATTTGGGCTTTGGATGTTTGGGATTGTAATGATTGGGCTAATATTTAGGCCCAATAAAATTGTGTGGTACTAATAGCTTTTAGAATTCTTTTTGGGAAACTTACGTAAAACTCATTACTTTAGGAGCTAATTATTTAGATTCACTCTAATTTCTAATATTACGAATCTTACTAAATTTTGTCTCTTTGATATACATTTGGAGACATCCAGGTACATGTATATTGTCAAAACTAGGTATAATTTGTTCAAGATATATTGTATACAACTGGATTTGTATTTGTTTGGGATGCATAACAAAAATCTACTCAGCCTCCCTCCCTTCTCGCTCGCCACCCTCCTATATATTTGATACTTCGTTTATATGTGAATCACACCAGATACATACATATACATGTATCTAGTGATTCGCATGTGTCTTATATATACATAATGAATCTTGTTCACCTCGCTCTCCATCCGCTTGCCTCTCTCCTTATTTTAATGTATCTGGTAACAAAAGTGTATGTATCTAGTTTTATCTTCATCAATATATGGCAGAAAATTCTTAATTAGCGGTAAGATACGTAATATTTTGGAAGTATCATGTAGCTTCTCCAAAATTATTATATCAAGTTGGAATTCGAAAATGGCTATACCTCAAAATTAAAAGGCATAAATTAGTCAAAAAATCAACGTGTTAAAAATTAAGATTTTACAAGTAAAATTCAAAGAACATGTCTTAAATTTTAAAACCATGCAAGTGAAATTCAAAAATCGTGTCTTAAAAATTCAAAAATCAATGTCGACTCAACAGAATGCTTTTGTATGTTATCAACGTTAGATAACTTAATTCTATGATATAAATATCTTGTTTTCACTTGTACATTTATAGACTCACAAAAATAAAAAGCATCTTCATTTTCTTAAAATATTTTTATAAAAAATATTTTCCATCGTATCGAACACTAAATACTCTCTTGTCTCAACTAAATAACTCATCATTTTCACACCTATATTATAATTCTTGACAGTCGTCATCATACCTTCCCAACAAGAGCCACCGCCAAAAAAACAAAAGTAAAAGTAATTATATGTTGTTCATCACCAAATTAAAAAAATGTGATACAGTAAAATATTATCTTAATTATAATCTACAAATTCAAACTAGAGCTATTTATTCAGTTGGTTCAATTTGATTTTATTAAATCGATAATCGAATCATTATGATATCAAAATATGTATGAATCTAGTGCGAAGAAAATAAGTAAAAAGGTACTAAAGTTAATAAATCGAATTATTGGTTAAACTTTAAATAGAAAAAACAAGTCAATAATACAAAAACGTTTTGAACTACTAATTAACACTCTGTTTGGATCTTTGTTACTCATTATTTCATAATATATTGTATTGTACTGTACTGTATTGTATGATAGATACAATATTGGCTAGACTTAATTGTTGTTATTGTTTAATATAACATTTTTGATTGTTTGATTTGATTATACTGTACTATATTATAATTTATAAATTTACTAAAATATTCTTAATTATTTTAGGGTAGGAGACTTGACTAGAATTAAATAATATAAGGTTTAGTGTAAAACAGTATTTTGAAATATCATGTAACGATATAATTACAAAAAAAGATTAACAATGGAAACACACTAAACTGATTATTCCATAAAATAGATATTTTCATTGTTACGTAACAACAAAATTTAACAATACGATACAATATCATTTAAGTAACAATAAAATAAATATTGTAGATATAATAAAAATACAATACAATACAATGAATAACAATAATCCAATCCATACAAGTAAATCGATGACATTTTCTCATTAATTAATTTATTGGTTAAATCAAAATTTCCACGTACTCCCTAATTCAAAAGCTTTAATTTTTTTTAAAAATAAAATAAAATGAACCAATAATATATTTTCCTATAAGTTTATGGAGAACAATAGAAATAATAATATAAAACAGAATAAAATTTAATTCTCAAAAAATAAAAAAATAATGAAAACTGACAATGTGCTTGATCTTTAGCAAACAGGCTCCACAAGAACATACCTAATAAACGCAATAACACAAAATGGCAAATCAAAACTAGACAAAAATTTCAATAATTTTATATACATTTGGAATATTTATTTTGACTATTACCTAAGTTATAATATATAAAATACACATACTTGATGCAAAACTCCGCGTTACTAAGGGCCTAATAAATTATACTAAAATCGATTTTATATATAGATTATTAATATATTTTCATTTTAGTCTGTCACAAAAAAATGACATATATTTTCTTATTCGCAAATGTTTAATGACATGGAATCACAAACTATTAATGAAAAAACATTGGTAAAGTTTATATATTTTGTTTAAGATGACTTAAGATTCGAGCAGACGTTAATTATTCATTATTAATGTTGAAACAGTTTGATTTATCATTGCTATGCCTTTGCTTAACTAATGTCACACAAATTTTGATAATTATTGCAATAAATGCCTTATTAGGTCATAAATTCTACGTGACAAGCGATTTTTTACAGTGCACGATTTTTTATTAAATAAGTCTTTCTCGATATCAATATGAATTAGTCTTGTGAATAAGTTATTTTAAAATTAATTATATCGAGATAAATTATTCTACCATATATATATATACATATATATATATGGGATTGCTTATCTCAGGATCGCCTAATACCACCAACCAATTAGATAGAAAAAAATAATCTTACATTTTATTCTTAAAATTGTTATACCATATTTATCGCTCCAAACAACTCCAAAATTCTAAAAATACCATCGACATAATATATATATATATATATATATATATATATATATATATA
>NC_028640.1:2289579-2322353 GCF_001406875.1 Solanum pennellii
TATATATATATATATATATATATAAAAAGTTTGACAGCCAAGAAGAAGGTGACGAAGGGGCAATTTGTTTGAGAGTGAGAAGAAGATACAAGGGAGGCAACGTTTGCTGGTCGGTGGACCCAAATGTTACACTACTATCATCACATCATCCAAGGCTAATTATTTTCAAAATATTTATTCGCACTCGATATTTACTTATAATTTTAGACATGGATAGATTTAGAGTCTGTTGAGGGGGTTTACTCGAATCCCCTCGAGGAAAAATTATGTAATATATTTAAGGTATTTTAAAGAGTTTTTTGTTCATATATTTATTTTGAACCTCTTGAATATAAGATTAGAGGCTAGCTTTGTGATTGAGGTGTTCAAACCTCAAATCTTAAGTACCATTTTTTTCCCGAACCCTCTTAATGGAAATCCTGAATCTGCCACTGATTTTAGATTATGATAACCTTTTCGTTATTAGTTACTAAATGGATCTAACTAAAATGTATACTAATTACTCCATCTGTTCATTGTTGTTTTTAGATATATTAGAAATACTTGTTCTAAATTAATTGTCAATTTAGACAATTAAAATATAGTTAGTTATTTTTTTTTTCCAATTTTGCCTTGTATAATTGCATAATTACTGGTTTCAAAAAGTACCGGTCATTTTAAAGTTATAAGAGTAGTTAAGTTGTTTTTACCGTTTTCAAACATAGATATCATTTTTATAAATGATTGATAGTAAAATTATATTAATCAAATTGTACTTTATATTAAATTTTTCTTTAAAATTATGTATATTCTTATCTTAATAAACAATAGTGGACGAAAGGAGTGATTATGATTAGATGGGGGATTATGTACATTATGTAAATAATGTCGGTTTTGAAAATTTATCTTAAAAAAAAAAAAAAGTTCTAAATCACTCATAAAACTTTTTTTATTTCACATAAAAGACATGTTCAAATATAACTTTAAAAATTTAAATTTTTAAGTTTTAACTTCAAAATTAATGATCAAACATAAGTGAAGAATAGAAACTATTATCTAAATTTTTGTGCAGAGTACTAATTAAACAACAAAATTCATTACTAATATCATTTAGCAATAATTTAACAATGGATTATTATAAAATTAGGTAAGTTATAAATTATTTAGTACAAATTTACGAGGAACTCCAAAACTAATTATATTCAATCCTTTTGTTATCCTCTTATTTTCCTATCATTTTTTGCATTTTAAGTAGTGATATGAAAGTATATATAATTGACAAAAATGAATAGATGAATTTGATGTACTAATTAAGCTTTTGTTAGGCACTTAGTTTGAAGAAGGACCAGATTAAAACAATTTATATTTAACTTTATTTTGTATTTTTACGAGAGAATATATTTTCATAGTTTAAATCTATAATCTCTTAAAAAAATTTAGTAAAATATTATGTGATTATTCTCATAGATATTTTGATTGTTAAGTAAGAAAAGAAAAAATTAGTGATGTTTTCATATGAAAAATATCAAAAGTTACACTTTATATCAATGAAAATCTGCTTCTCACCATGTTTTCTTAGTAAATTGATTCGCTGAAAAATCAATAACAAAATTATGTTTATTACATAACTTACGAATTCACGATGAGAAAAACCGTTATTTCTGACAGTGTCTGAATTAAAAAAATAATAGAGATTAAAAAAAAAAAGGGTAGGGTTGGGGGTAGGGGGTGGGGGTGAGGGTGGGGGGTGGAGGGTATTATGGATATGTGTTTGTCTATGCATGACACCTAAAACACATATAGAGGAACCTCAAATAACATCTTCTCTTGAAAAAAATTCATTTTATAGCAAAGAGTTAAAAGGAGAAAAAGAGAGAGAAAAACACACACAAAAAAAAAATAGTTCATATATATCATGGGATGAATATTCTCTTACTCAAAGTTTCACTCACTTAATTATTTTAAGTTCTTGATAAGGTTTGTAAACTTCTTATTTTAGTTAATTTATTTTCCTTCATTTTTGTTATTAATTGAGTTAATTTCCTTTCTTTAATTTCTTAACAAACAGCTCAAGGATTTAGAACACCAAAAAAGTAGATCAAAATCAAGAGAAAATTAATTCAAACAAACAAAAGGTTTGTTAATGAAGCTTTATTGAATTAAATTCTTTTTTTCCTTAATTTTTTTTGGTTAATTTTTTTTTTTTTATAGATGGCTGGAGGTTCATCAACATCATCTATGTTTTTTGGTATGAGAGAAGAAGAATTAAGTCAAAATCAACAAGAAAATCTCCTTCAAGCTCAAGCACCATCAAAGAAGAGAAGAAATCAACCAGGCACACCAAGCAAGTATCCAATTAATTAATTACACTAATTTTATGAAAAAGCTAGGGAATTTTCAACTATTTTTTTATTTAAAAAAAAAACATAAGAACAAGAGAGAACACTAATTTATTTTTTCTTTAATTTATTATATTACTCTCTCTTATATATATATAAAATAAAACTTGAAAACTCAAGTTCAAGTTTTACCTTAAAGAATTTTGAGGAAAACCCTAATTTTTTAGGTTCTTCAATTTTTTTTGCTAAGAAAAATCATCCTTTCCAGTAATGGACTATGAAAAATCAGGGAAGACGAAAAAGAAACCGACTAAAAATTTGAATTCATTCATTAATGTTAAAGTGAAAACAATCAGAAGTGCAAATCGCGAGAGCAGAAAGTAATGAATTTTCTTTAACATATATATATGAGGGTATAGTCAAATAAAATTTATTCGTTTAACTGACCCTTTCATAGTTCATTCATTTTAAAATATCGTATATTTAATATATAAATCATATAACTTTGTTACTAATGATTCGTTTTTTTGTTTTGTTTTGTTTTATTGTGATGAAATGAATAGGTCCAGACGCAGAAGTGATAGCGTTATCCCCAAATACTCTAATGGCAACAAATAGATTCTTATGTGAGGTATGCAACAAAGGTTTTCAAAGAGAACAAAACTTACAACTCCATAGAAGAGGACACAATTTGCCATGGAAATTAAAGCAAAAAAATACAAAAGAAGTTGCAAAAAGAAAGGTTTATCTTTGTCCAGAACCAACATGTGTTCATCATGAACCAAGTAGAGCACTTGGTGATCTTACTGGGATTAAAAAACATTATTTTAGAAAACATGGTGAAAAAAAATTCAAATGTGAAAAATGTTCAAAGAAATATGCTGTTCAGTCTGATTGGAAAGCACATACAAAAACTTGTGGCACTAGAGAGTATAGATGTGATTGTGGCACTCTTTTCTCCAGGTACGAAATTTTATTCGTCGCTAATCTGTTACTAAATTACTCGTAATTATAACATGATTACATGACTATAGTGATAAAAAGAGTTGCTAATATGTCGCTAAATTACTCGTAATTGTAACATGATTATATGACTATAGTGATAAAAAAAAGTTGCTAATCTGTCGTTAAATTACTCATAGCTATGACAAGGATTATGTGACTATATAGTCATAGAAGTTGTTTTATTTGTTTGTTGCTATTATTTTTTTTTTTAAATCCTAGTGAACTTGACTATTTATTATGGATTTCGTCACTAAATAGGTCGTAGCTAATAAGATTTTTTTCATGATTTAATGTTGATTTATTAATAAATTGAATTAGCTATTAATTTTTATTATATTGTCACGTCTATCTATTTTTTTAATGTCTAAATTTTCAAAGTGTAATCAATTTTTAGGCACAAAGATTAGAATTTAGAAACCGTTTTTCCTTAAATGTTGTAATCAGTCAAACTACGTCATATAAAAAAACGTAAGAAGAAGCATTATTCATGAAGTGCTCAATATTGTTTTTTTATTGAATTTTAGGTCGTGTCTTAATTAGTTTGGTAGTGTGACTGATCATCCTTTCGAACTAACTATTTATTATTTGAATTTGAATTTGAATTTTTTTTTGATTTTTATTATTTTATTTTATTCATGATAGTCTAGTTTTTAGTGATGATGAAACTTTTGAATTAAGTTTGGCATCTTTTTTTTTATTTGTTTTTTTCCCAGGTGATGAAAAAGGGAGAAATGAAAGGAAAAAGTTTTTTCCATTTTTTTCTTGCAGTTACAAGATTCTCTTTTTTTTGAATAAAATAAAATAAAATAAAATAAATAATAATTATTTATTTTTTCTTATCTTTTTTTTTTGTTTTTTTTCTCTCTGGTAGTTTTTTGTTTTTGTCTTTGGATCTTTTACTGACATAGACAATGTGTACACGTGAAATTATAAATACATTAGTCGTATTTTATTTTGTCTTTTTTCTTTACCACGGGTATTATATATATAAGTTTTTTCAAAAAAAATAAAAATATATATATATATATATATATATGTTTTCTATCGACTCTGATCATTTTGTAAATAAGTTATTTCGAAATTATAATAATAAGATACATATGGTGTTATATTAAGATTAAATATGAATATACTTTTATTATAATGTTTGATGGATTAGATTAAATATTTATCATTTTTATTATAAGTTTGTTCTTATTTAAAAAGAAAAACTTTAAGAAAGTCCTTTGAGCAAAGATAGTTGGTATCTGAAAAACTATATGAAAAATATATTTTACTATAGTTATATTATAATTTTTCTCATATCAATATAAAGAAAAAAATCATTTAAAAATATTTAAAAAAAAATATTTGACTATTTAAAAGCACTTCATTTTTCTTTTGAAATTACTAATGTTTATATTTCAAAATTATAATTTCTTATCCCACTAATCAAACGAACGTTACCGGAATATACTCTCTCCTAGGGAGTATCGTCTTTTTTCCGTTACATTTACCTTTTCAAGTTATTCACGTGTTGCTATGTCCATGCATAAATAGTGGTAATTCTTGTCACATTTTGTTCTTTTCTTAATTTGTTAATATATTATGATAATATATTTTACTATTTTATCATTATATATCAATCGAGAGACGAATTCAAAATATACATCGACTAATTTTGTATAAAATTATATTTTCTTGTGTTTATGATAATTGCTTTCGAATATTTGGTTTGGTTAATTTTGAGTTTTGAATGTAATATTCAAAATTAATGAGGGTATGATTTTAGTTATGTTGAGTTATTTTGTGTTTTAAATTAATATATTTATAGATATAATTTTTTTAAAAATTGGTAGTTTCATTTATTGGAAATAATATCCCAGGCGTTTCACTTTGATTTTGACCATTAATTTATTTATTTGTTTATTTATTGTGGAAAAGTTCACATTATTCATTTTATTCCAATTTTGGCAAATTATTCTTTGACAATTCTTGATTATGTTTCTGTCAATTTTGACCAGATTTTATTTTCATTAATATAAAAAAAAAATTATATCAACTTATCCTTACTTGTTACAGTATGTAACTTATTTTATTTTTATAATTACAAATCATATATTAGTATCTTTCTTATATAAAGAAATTTATTGTATATTTTGTTTTATTTTTCTAACATTTATTTGACAATGACATGGCCGCAAAAAAACTAATTTTGAATTTATTGAAAATTGTAAATGCATTTTAACTTTTTTAATATCCAAGTTTTATCTTAAATAATGGGACCATTCGAGTCATTTTCAAGTCAATTTTTTTTGTCTAGTTTAGGTAAATTTAATTTTAGAATAATTATATAGTATGTCAAAAGTTTTTACTTAGACTAGCTAAAGATAATATTCTTGTATAATTGTTGTTACAACAGTCTATAATTTGTTAATTTTACTCCTAAATATATACTGTTGTCATTGTCATTGTAGTGTAAGACAATTTTGGATTGGATGTAACTTAGTACTATATTTTAACTTATCTTATTTTTCAAGTTATTAATCTCATTTTTGTGTAATTATCATTATTTGGATTTGAACATGAGGGTCTTAATTTGATTCTTAATTATTTATTTGTCATTGAAATTTCAACTACTTTATCTCTATTATATTTTCTTATTTTTTTTACCCTTTTTAAAATCATAGATTGGGGGTGAGGAATGGGGAATGGGAGGTGAAAGTCGGAAGCGGAACTAGAATTTCTAAAATATGAGTGCATTAAAAAAAATGTATTTAGTGGGAATAGATCGTTACATTTTTTTGGGTAAATAACTTAGCGTTCTATCAGGTGCATTATTCAATCCTTGTGAAATATGAGTGTCAGTTGATAATATCAGCTCAATTTTACGAAATATGTACAAGCTTAGTAGATATATAGACCATAGGTTCACGTTTACCACAATATCTGTACGAAATTCACCTGCGGAGAAAGAGGATTACACGGTGGGAATCGAACCCCACCCACAAAATCTTCAAGAGTAACCAACTAACCGAACAACTAAAATTCTCCTTTTCTTTTAGCTTGAGTTTGTGTACTACTATTCGGAATTTAATTTATACATATTAACACCTTACACTTTTCCTTCTTTTCTTGCATCATATATACACATATTTCTTATACTGTCAGTACACATAACTAATTAACCTCGTATATATTCTTTTTTTGTCGTGTTTACACAGGCGCGACAGCTTCATCACACATAGAGCCTTTTGTGATGCCTTGGTTCAAGAAAATGCAAGAAATATCCTTTCACCAAACTCCTTGATGAACACCCTTGGCATGAACAACAACCAATATTTATATGGAAGTAGTAGCAACATAAACTTAGGCACCTTCTCCAAATTGGGCAATAACAACATCACAAAGACTACTACTACTACAACTACTACTAGTGGTGTTCAATTTGATCATCATCATGACAACAACCTCATTGGATCAAGTACTACTACTACTACTACTACTAACAATCCCTTTTTCCTTCAAGAAACAAATCAAGATCATTACAATGCCAACAACAACAATATCAAACCATTAATGGTCCATGGCCTAATGCAACTTCCTAATCTTGATCAAAACAATGATCATAACAACAATAGTAGTAGTAGTACTACTATGTTTAACCTCAACTTTTTTCAAAACAATTTGTCTACCAATAGTGGAATTTCGGGTGATCATCATCATCATCATCGCCATCATGATAACAATAGTAATATAAGTTGTTCAATTCCATCACTTTATGGGGTACAAGTACTTGAGAGTAGTAATACAACTTTTTCATCTGGACCAATAATGTCAGCCACAGCATTACTACAAAAGGCAGCACAAATGGGATCTTCTAGTACAAGTAATATTAGTGCAACTGCCTCATTGTTCAAAGCCTTTGGAAGTAATACTAGTGGTTCATCATCTAGTGGCACAAAATCTGATCATCAAGCTTTCAACTTTGGTAGTGACATTACAGGTATGGTTAAGTTAAGCTCTTAGACTTTGATATTCTAAATAGAATCGATTTCATTCAACCCCCTTCCAACTCTCCTCTAGTTCATAAAAACGGCTTTGTTGCAATGGATGGTAGAGAATTCATAGTATCTGAAGCACTAGAGTAAGGGACCTAGAAGTGTGTGCTAATACACCACAATACACTCGGATTTACACACTTACAGAGCTACGCGATCAATATCCTAACTCTTTTATTATTTACTCTCTGTCTCGTTTTATATGATAAAATCCTTTTTAGTATTGTCCAAGAGAAGAGTAATACATTTCTTTATTTGTGTAGAGGAAAGTTCATTTTGAACCATGTTCTACCCTTAGTATAAGTGACATGATTTTACAATTAAAAAAAATGTATATGACATATTTTGTTTAAAAAAAAAAATTACCTTCACCCTCTATTTATAACAAATGATAAATAGTTGCATGATATGTGTTTGAGCATAAACTTCTAGCCAACATCACCATGGCTAATTAATATATGCATTCTCAACTCATTGTAGTACTTAGCACTATATATAGTATGTTAAGATGGTTTTATATTATAATAAACACAAGGTGCGGATAATTATTTATTTATCTTACGATCTTTATTTTTTAGACTTACTTCATGCCCCTTTATTAATTATCGTCACATATAAATATAAAATGAAAGAAATGTCATGTTTGCCTTTTATCTATTATTATTTCTGGCTCCGCCCCTGACTGTTGCATGATCTAGTAGATGGTGGTATCATCAATGCTTATGGAGGTGGATCACATGAAGGGTACAATACAACAACAAAGTTGAACTTTGAGCAAAATCAAGGTCCACCTCAAAAGAAACAATTGACTAGAGACTTTCTTGGAGTTGGGGAGATAGTAAGAAGTATGAATGGGAGATTTAGTACCCAAAGAGAACAACAACAACAAAATAATGGATTGAACAATATGATGAGCTCATTGTTGGATCCAGAGACAAACCAAATTCAACAGAGTTTTGGAAGTGCTACCAATTTTCAATGACTAGCTTGTTCAAGAAAAAAAATGTGAAAGTTAAATCAGGAAAAGGAGAGCACAAAAAAAAAACAGGTATAAGTTTATATTTAACTCATTAATTGCAAAATTGATTCTGGATAGCTTTATCGAGATTAGAAGCAAATCATGCAAGAGGCTACTATAGTCTGTTTGACCAAACATTTGAAAAGTCATAAGTGTTTATTTTTTAAAAAAAATGAGTTGTTTGATTAAGAAATATTTTTCGAAAGTCATATTTTTTTTAAATATAACCCTAAGAAGCACTTTTGAAAAGTCATATGTGCACAAAATTTTGTCTTTTTTTTTTTATCTCCGATTATTCAATAAATTCCACAAAACAAAAATTCTTTATATTTTTATATTAATGGTATGTATATGTATTGAGATTATTATTTGTCAACCTGAATTTCTAACTCAACAAAAAATTTAATTTATGTTAATACATTTTTTATGAGGAGTTTGTTAGTATATTTGATCCACTAGGTTATGGTTTAGGATATTTTTATGCCACGAAAGATATATTTACCCTATTTTCAATAGTTCAGAATCGTAAAGATTTTTTAAAAGCGCGTAATTAATAGGGCACCCTTATTGATTATTTTATGATTATATTTTGCAGGGCATGTATCTATGTTTGGAAGGAGGAGAATTTCAAGGATGAAAAACTTTGTTGTTTAATTTTCCTTTAAATTATTAAGACTTTTTTTCCCTTTTTGTAGTTATAAGTTCTATAGTCTTGACTCTATTTCTTTAGTCCTTTATTTTTAGTTTTTTATTTGAAGTAATGTTTAGAAAAATAGGTCAAGACACAAACAATATATAGTTTGATGAAAAAACTCTTAAATCTAAATGTAAATATATAATATGTTTTTTTTTTCTTAATTTCTAGTGTACTTATTATAGCAAAAAAAATAATTTGCACCAAGAAAAAACAATCAAAACGGAAAATTATTGTGATTATCGTTGTTTTTTTTACTTATTATTTCAATGTGATAAGTGTTACAGTCCCTACGAAAGCTATGATAATTTAATTCTTTTTTAAAAAAATGATATTGAATTAGACGGGTTTGATCTTGAATATGAATTTAACTATTCGTAATGAGCGGCAAGACTAAAGATCTCATGAATAAGTAAGTTTGATCTCGAATGTTTTGGTATTTGATATGCCTTCATTAAATTTGATATTGAATATTTCGTATGTTTAATTTGCCTTTCTGTATTCGAAGCTTGTAGAGAAATGCTTAACTTGTAGAGAAAATTGTAGTTTACGATTTACAATTTTTCTCGACATCTTAAGAATTTTGTGTCTTTTTTGAACTATTTAAGATTTTTATTTTTAGTTGTAGGATCGAATGATTATGAATTATGATGAGTAAACTCTTATCAACATTAAAATAAAATGGCATGATAACATTTGATTGGTCGAAATATGTTATTTATATACATTAAAACATGTCATTTACATACATGACACATATTTTCATTTTTTATTTGACCAAACATGCCACGTCATTTTACTTACTTATTACTTTTTTTCTTGTTAATTTAAACTATATGATATATGACATGTGATATTAAATGAGGCCTCTATAATAAGATGACGACCTTGTAGCCCAATTAAGTGAATCAATCCAACAAAATCAAATTATTAACTAAACTCATCTACATTTGTTGGACTTAAGAAGTTAAATCAATTACATTAGCAATATAGTGTGAATTTAAAAGGAAAAATTTTAATCTATTAATTTAAATTAAATGCTATAAATATACTTTTTATTTAATTGTATTCTATAGCAAACTATAGCTATTTTCGTCACTTTCCTTGGTGGAATATCGCTCGCCTTTCTCGCTTTTTATACAAACACAAATGTATAAAATGCATTTGTGTTTGTATAAAGGGAGAGAAAATTGTATAAATACATATATTTTCGTTCACCTCTCTTGCCATCCTCGCCTCTATCGCTTATACAAAAATAAACGAAATGTATAAATTGTGTTTCTGTTTGTATAAAGCGAGAGAAAATTATATATACACATACAAATACATATATTTTCGTCCTATAGACTTATAGTTATACAATAAAAATGCTCCCATGCCCAGTTTCTTTTGTATTTCTCTCTTTCTCATTTTATACAAATTCAATTGTATATAATTTCTCTCTTTCTCGTTTTACAATTTGATTCAATTGTATATTTCCTGCGCAAATCTCTTTTGCCTTTCTCTCTTTCTCATTTTATACAAATTCAAACTGTATATAATCGTCCTGTACACAAATGATTATACAATACAAATATTTCCCTGCCCAAGTTTCTTTTGCCTTTCTCTCTTTCTCGTTTTATACAAATCACTGTATATAATATCTCTCTTTCTCGTTTTATATAATCCGCTGCAATTGTATATGTATAACGAATTATACATATATATGTTTGCTATATATATGTAAATTTTATATTTGTATGAAAGTTGCCATTTTTAAAAATATAATCTAAATAATTTAATTGGCTTATATTAGTTAAATTAAATCTCCAGAACAATTTAATGATATTTAATCAACTGACAAAATGAGAATGGAAAGATGTAGGTATATAAAACTAGTATATCATGTATAATCACATGTATTATTTGTCATTTTATCAGGTTTTTAATTAATAAATATTATTAAGAAATTTATTTGTAATTATCTAATTATATACAGCGCAATTATGTAAAAACACTTCTTGTTAGCTAGATGCAATATTTTGATTTGGATTAAAAATTTAATGTGAAATATAACGAAATACTGTAAAAAATTAAGTATTAATTTATCAAGTGATTAATGATTAATAGACATTATCCAACTAATGCATGATAAATATTCTTGAACTTTGTCCCTCCCAAAAAGAAGTTCTTGAACGTGTAAGCTTCAATTAAATAAAAAAGTAAATCGTAAATCATTTTCAGGCTTTTAAATATTAAAATTTGTATCAAATTAAATTATTGTTGCAATGCAAAAGGTAATTAAATATAATTAATTATAAAATCCGTCATAAATTGATACTTGATTATTAATAACCAGTTTAATATTTTTGACATATTAAATAAGTTATGTTTTTATTGACAAATTTTATGACTAATATATTCATTTTTCATGCCACTTTACAAACAACCTAAAAATCAAGAAGAGGAGAGAAAAATAAAATCATTTCTTAACATATAGTAAAACGTGTAAGATATAATATTTTGTAACTTATAAGCGTGATACATCATATAAAAATAGTACGTTCTTAGTTATCGATAAAATTATTTTATGAAAATAACTTTTTGGAGTAAGTTTATATTTGAAGGTAAATTTTAAATATTTATTAAATATGTATTAAGTAGTTCTAGTTCTTTTAAGTATCTCAAATAATTCATTAAATATGTATGTATTAAATCAACTTCATTTCTATAGATGAACTAAGATATCACCTTTATTACAAAATAAAATAAAATAAAATAAAATATTGTTTTATTAATAGATTTTTATTTTTTCTTATAGTTAATAAATTTCTCGACATAAAATATAAAATTTATGTGAAGTTATTGAATTTTCTAGAATCTAATTTAACACAATTTATTTAATTTTATAAGTTAATAGCCTATTACTCAAAAATATTCATAACCAAAAAATAAGAGACCATTTTTATTTTTTCTCTACAATTTTTACAATAGTGTTAGTGATTTTTTTCTTTAAAATTTAAAATTTAAAATTAAAAAAATAATAATATATATATATAAATATATATGAAAAACTATATAATATAAATTATTTTTATAATAGAAATTCCATTTTCTGAGCCGGAGAAGGAAACGAACAGATCGGTGTGTTACAGAAGAAATCTACAAAAGGGTAGGGTTTCCGTTTTGTCTGTCTAAGTAGTTGCCGCCGGAAAATTGAACAGAGAGAAGCCATGGACGGCGTAATGTCGGCGTCGGACCAGCAGACGTTAGTTTCTTCTTTCCTCGAAATCGCCGTTGGTCAAACCGCCGATACTGCCCGGCAGTTCCTCCAGGTTTCAAAAATTCTATTTCTAGACTTGCTTAATATAAATGCATGTGTTTTGCTTTATTTGGTTACTGATTATAGCAGATCCGGTATTGAACTCTCCGGCTATGGCTGTGGACTGATTGTGCGATTTAAACTTTATTTTACTATATTCGAAGTGCGGGTTGTAGATGTTGGGTTCTAATTGTTTTAGGAGAGTTAAAGTTGTGTGTTTTCAGCATTATCATGTTGAGATATAGAATTAAGCAATTTGAGCTATAGTTTTTGTTCTTTGTTTTTTTTTTGTTGTTTAAAGATCCGTGCTTTATAAATAAGATTTTTTGTTTTGTAAAATGAAGATTTAAGCTTTGTAAAGGAGAATTTTGGCTGTTAATGGCTTCGGAGTGATGCCATTGTAGCTCTACGGCACAAAAAAAAGAGCTTAAAATTGATAGTAGTTGGATCAATGTTCTTTTGTTTCGTTCTTGACCTGCAAGTTTATGATATGTTTTTTATTTTGAATTAGATTATGGCTTTAGGCTCATAGAAAGAACTGTGTTAACGGTTTGAGTGCATACAGATTTGGAATTTGGAATGATAATTCAATGATCCTACCATTTATAATGGCAATAGTTGGATAAATTTAGCACATCTGCGGCACTAGTCAAGGATGAATATGTAGTTGAGGTGCACGCAACCTTCTGGACATAACCATTTTGAAAGAAAAATTAGCACCTTTGGGGCCTAGTATGTTATCATGTATGCCCAATTTTACTTTCTATCTTTATCTTGTTCCTAAAATATGAAATGGTGTTTGTTATCAGTTTTTTAAAAAATAAAAAATAAGATGGTGTGAAAATTGTGGAGGTTTTATGAATTTAGGGGTTTCTTTTTGTTTGGTACATGTTCAGCATTTAGGAAAGGAGGTGGGTGACAGTTGTACGTTGGATTTCATACTTTTTTGAGCTGTTGTCAGTTGAGCTCTTCCCTTTTGTTGGACCTTCTGATTCCACATCACATAGAAGTTAATTTTGTCTAGCTTTGCCGACAACTTATTTTGTGATCTTTTTAGTTGTTAGGTGTGAGGATATTTATTTGGTGTATTGGTTATAACACGAGTCAATGGGTGTAAAAGAAGCAGATAATTAAATGCCAAGTAGGTACTGATGGCATTGACCTTTCCTTGATTTTGGCTCTTGTAGCATCTTGTTTTTATATGGGGCCTATGCAGAATATTGAGTTATGGTGCAATCAGAATTGACAATTTTTCTTCATTTTTGGTAATTTGTAGAGACTAGTTTCTAAATGGTGGTGATTGCAAATTTTGTGTGCATGCAGGCAACAAGCTGGAAGCTTGAGGAAGCAATTCAGCTTTTCTACATAGGAAATGAGGGTGGGGCAGCAGCATCTTTTAATTCTCCACAATTGGGGAATGATGCACTTCTTGGTGATCCAAGCTTGAGGTATTTTTAAAAATAGATTACCCTGTGATTTTTCTATTTTAGTTATTCTTTTGTCCTTTTTATTTACTATTTGTATTTTTGCAATTTTTTTCTTGCTTATGATCCAGTGGAGTTGGAAACGACTCAGCAGACACCAATTTGTTACAAGGCGATGGAGATGATGTACGTCCACCTTTACCTGTAAAAAGGGAAGTTCTTTATGACAATGCGGTACTTTATGGGTATGCTATTCAGCTTCTCATGCTTCTAAACTACTCTCATTGTCTATATGTGAAAGCCTTTATTTTTTTTCTCATTCTCCTGTTTTACTGGATGTTAGCATGGTCATTTATGTCATAGATACTATCGCTTTAAATTCCACGTGCTAGAAAAAATGAAGAACGGGAGGTTTTAGGAAGCTGTAAACACATCCAGGTAGTTTTTGGGGAATGTACACAAAAGTGTATTACCTTCTTGACCTTTGGTTAGGGAAGGGGTTTACCTTTTCGGATTCCTATGGAAAGGAGAGAAGCGGTGTTTGGTCAAGTTGTGACTTTTCTTAAATCCAATTTAAATCTGACGTTTAAAACTGCTAATGATAGTTGTAAAAATTCTTGTCTCTTATGTGAGACATCAAAGGGTCTCTCATATTAATATTTATCTATATTACTTTAAAAGTATGAAGGTCCTTTAAAATGTTGATTGAAATATTTTGCCCTTCATAATAAGATTTTAAAATAGAAAAAATCGTCATTTACTATTTTTTCTCAAGTTATTATTAATATATACAAAGAAATCTAAATTATAAGATGTCTATGATTAAGATTATATTAATTATATATTAAAATCTAGAATTTTAGGCTTGTAATCACATTATTTATGTAAATTAGCTAGAGATGACACTACCATAAACAATTGATACCATAATTCATTTTTACTTTGCAAAAGAAAAATATTTTTTCCCATACTTAGGTAACCCCTTTCTTGGAGGAAAATGTTTTGGACATCTATGAATTAAGGATCCTTCCTCTCTACAACATCATAATATCCTCAATGTAGTCCTCTAATGAAGTCTTGTTTAGGAGGAGATCATTCTCCCAATAGTTTTTTACTTTCTTTATATCAGTCATGACCAAACCACTTTGATATATGATGAGATTTTTATAATTTCTCTTTGTTATAAATTTCAAGGTTTCTTTGTTGGCTTCCGCACGAAGCCCTCTTATTTCGATCCCAACAATATGCTCATAATTTGAGTGCAATCGTATTCTAAGGGTATATCAATAGCTTGGCTAATTGGATGACACAATTGCATGACAAAGCATCCAAAGTTTGAGAATATGCTACTAATGGCTTTTAGAAAAGAAAAATTAGGAGAACACAAATTATTTTTTTTTGAGCAAGGTAAAGTTTAGGAGAACAGAAAATTGTACTCACAATCTTGATGATAGTATCGTTTTTATTTATTTTTTTGTGATTGCAATTTATTTTCTTGATATATATATATATGTATGTGTGTGTGTGTGTGTGAATTTGTGTCAAACTTCTCATTTAAATGAATATGCCAAATATACGTGCATGCGCATACGCTAAACTAATCTAGGAAAAAGTGTGTTCCCTCGTTATTTTAGATATCTAGAACTCAGAATAATTGATGCTGCTCATAAATTCAACCTTCTATTGGTCTCTTCTTCCTCTTCATGTCTCTCTTTTCATTATTATGGTTATGATGCAATCAAGTTATACCATGGAACTGAACTAATTATTCTGTCAGTGCAAACAATTCGACTATCATACCTCTTTCATAAGTGGTATGGCTCTTTCTTGTCATCTTTTGCAGTATCTGGACTGGAGTGAGAGTCTGTGCAGTACATGCATTTAGATATTGGAAATTGCTTATTGACTGTTTGGACAAAGAATACTAGTGGTTGTATGCATTGCTGTTCTGTACTATTTTGCTGTTTCATTTTCTGATTTTCTTTCTGAAGGACGTTTCTCCCCTTCCATTTGTACCCTTTTTTTTTGTTTAATTGATTTCTTTGTGTGCTTTAGTTCTTCAGGAATGGGAGGTTCATCACGTGAACCTCGTCTAGTAGTTCCCTTCCGCAACTTTGAGGAGGAAATGAAGCATCCGGGAGTCTGGGAGGCAGAGAAACGTTCTACTTCTACAGCAGATGCTGTTCAAGACAATCTTGCTTCATTGTATCGTCCTCCTTTTGCCTTGATGTACCATGGGTCTTTTGAGAAGGTAAGTGGACCTTATCAATGGAAAATTTGTCATTCCCCCATTAGTAAATATTTCATTTGTTTCTGTGGTGATTTTCCTTGCTATTGTTGCTCTTGCGAGGAGTTTTCTGGATTTATACATTTGAGATTTATGCCCAGTGGGTTCTGTCAACTATTGAGTAGTCTTGTGGAAGATTTATATGTTACCCAAGAATCTTATAATGTTGTGGCATTTCAAAAGTCAAAACTAACTAGTAATAGAAGTTATTCTCTTTACAACTAGTGATGATGTTGGTTACTTGTGTTCCCTTTATCAAGTAGAGGGGTAACAAAGTAAACTGCAATGTTGTTGGTTTTGGCTTTTCAGAGATGCTAGATGTCAAATTTTCTTATTATTATGCTTCTAGCATTGCTTCATTACATTTCATATTATCCTAGTTATCATGTTCTTTTACTAGTAACTTGTTAAGTTTACGAGCTTTGCACCTGTCTATTACTTTTTGATTAATAAATGTATACAAAAAGAACAAATTTGTTGTGTGTATATTATATTATTAAGTACAAAACTTGAAAAATATAACATTACATGGTCTACGCATCCCTCTCTTTTGTTCTTTTCTTTGGTTGGTTTAAAAGTGTTTGCATTAATATAAAAGAAGAAGAGTATAAATTCTCAAAAAAAAAGAAGAGTAATATACTTATCAAAAGTCAAAAGAAAAGAAGAGACGTGTTTGCATTAATAACTTAAAGCACCACCATGTGCAATAAATATACTGAAGTAGAAGTCTTACTAAAACAAGTGACTTTCTGTAAAAATCAGCCTACTACCTGAACGAAAGGGGATATTTTGAAGCGCCAAAATTCGAGAAAGTAGGATACTGTCGGGGAAGTAGAGAGTTTTACAAAAACAATTGACTTCCCCAAGAACAGCAGCCTACTATCTGTATGAAAGGGGACATTTTGAAGCGCCAAAATTTGAGAAAGTAGGATACTGTTAGGATCTATGAACTGAGATCATTTGTTCTTTCTAAAAAAGAAAAACTACGTTGAATAGCAATCTCTATTAATGTTCTGGAAGGCTGTATTTGTTTTACTGCATTGAATTGATTTTTAATCCACATGTCTTATGCCTATCAAGCTGGTTGTTCTAAACTGTGGAAAAGAAACAAAATCTTGCGTCAGTGGTTGCTGTCTCTTGTTTTAACTTTTTGGGTTGTGCTTCATTTGATGTTTTTGTTAAGTGAGTACATTACTATTTCGCCGAGTTCCTTTGTTGGATATCTATGCTGAATTATATGTAATTACAGGCAAAAGATGCTGCTAGAGCTCAAAACAAATGGCTCTTGGTGAATATGCAGTCCACGCGAGAATTCAGCTCACATATGGTATATCTCTTGACATCTCCTCCTCTAGACAGAGATATTGGGAACATAGTAGCTGAGCCAATATGATCTTTTCCTAGTTATGTCTGTGACTCACTTTTGGTTTGTGTAATCTGCTTTTGAAGCTTAACCGAGACACTTGGGCTAATGAGGCTGTTGCCCAGACTATCAAAAGTAACTTCATCTTCTGGCAGGTTGGCACTCTTCCTTCCTTCCTTTATTTCTTTCTTTTTAAAATACTCCCTCTGTTTCAATTTGTTTGTCTGGTTTTAACTTGGCACAGAGTTAAAGAAAGTAAAGAGGACTTCTTAATCTTGCGTCTAAACCTAAAGATATGTTGAATATACCAAAATGTCCATTAATCTTGTGGTCTTAAGTGCGATGTGGGTTGCCAAAAATGGAAAGAGACATTCTTTTTGAAACGGATGAAAAAAGAAAGACAAACAAATTGAAATGGAGAAAATAGTTTGGTAGTCAGATTGCATGCTGTTTTACCAGTGTGCCTCATCTTTTATGTGTAACTTAGTAGATTTGCTAGATATATCTCCAAAGGTCACTAGAGCTGTTAGAACTTCTTGTGCTGAAGTCAAGGCTGTTAGATATTTGGCTCTGTATGTTGTCATGTTAGATGACATCAATAGAATCTTTTGGTTTTGGAAGAAAGCAAAAGAACGAGAGACTATGGGTGTGTTCGTTACGAAGGAAAATGTTTTCCATGGAAAATTTTGGACCAACCTAACACACCCTATGTGCATACGTAATGTTAATGTGCCTGACTAAAATGTCAGATTTTGCTGGATCACTGTCCTCTGTAAGTTAGAAATACAACTTCTTTAGCCTTGAGCTTGGACAGAGGAAGTAGGAAAAATTATGGTTCCACACTCTCTCAAAGGAGCACATGGCATGCAGTCCTTACACTTCTGAAGGTGCCTGGGTAAATGTTTGGAATAGATTGTGGACACAATCCCAAATACATTTTTGACAACTTTGATGCCATAGCTAGCAGCTAGAGATAAGACCACCAATGGGTATATAAGTTTGATGTTAGTCTAGCTTCCAAGTGAAACCGTAATGGACTAGCCTACATGGTAAGATGTAAGAGTTAAAAGTACTTGAGAGAACTTGAAACAGTTATTAGTGTGAGTAACTTTTAACTACCAGACTTAAATGGACCCATAAACTGTTCCATTGAGAGAGCAAAGTTTCAATTCATATATGCATGCTGAATATCTGGCTTGTAGATCTGTGTAACAATCTTGGGTTCATACTTGCAAGAGCTGATGGAAAAGACACAAAGGATAAAGCAGGCAGTCTCCTTTGTTCTATTTGGGGTGATTTTGCTGATGGGGATACTAAATTACTGTCATTTTACTGGAAGTCCCAAAGGGCTACATTAGTCTTGTCATCACATTGGCTGCATGGTTCTTAAAGTAGTAGTAGCTTCGGTTACTTCTGTGTTTTCCCTTTTTTTTTTTTTTGGTTAGAGTCGGAGTAGTTAAAAGTTCGAAAAATGTCTTTCTGTTTCACCCAATGTTCAATTTGCTTCTTTGCATGCAGGTGTATGATGATACTGAGGAGGGCAGCAAAGTTTGCACGTACTACAAGTTAGATTCTATGCCTGTCGTAATGGTAATTGATCCTATAACAGGTCAGAAGATGCGTTCTTGGCGTGGAATGGTTCAGCCAGAAACTTTGCTAGAGGTCTGGTGTTGTTCATTTACCTTGTTCTACTTGCCTACATAAGTTGTAGGAGTTGGGTAACTTTGTGTGTTTATAGCAATCTAATACAACTGAGGGGAACTGATATTATTATTTTCTGATGCAGGACCTCATATCCTTCATGGATGCTAGCCCCTCAGAACATCATGTTAATCTATCTCATAAACGACCCAGAGAAACTCCTCAGGCACCTCGTCATCCCCAACCTCAACCTCAACCTCAACCTCAGTCACAGCCTCAGAGTAAGTTCAATGTTTTTCTATTTCTGTACAAAGTAACAGGTTTCAGTTTTTGAGAAGAATTATATATTGCAAAGGCAGAGTGAAACTTTTCAGTGAGGTGAAACTCAACAACAAAATACCCTGTGTAGTCCCAGAGTGGGGTCTACAAGTTCATTATATGGGCTCGAAACTCATGTAAAGAGATCACCGCAGTTCTCGAAGTCTCTATGTCTTTCATCTTGATTTAAACCTTATCATGCAATGAGAGTTGCATCTGCAGTCCATGTCAGCCTAACACGAATGTTAAGTGTATGTATTTAGCTTACCTTTATGTAGACAAAGGAGTTGATAACTGCCACCTCCTTGACCATCAACCACATTGGACATATCTCAAGTTGAATACTGCCACCTCCACCCAATAAAAATTAGAAATGAATAGAAAAATATAAATAGTCCACTCTCAATCCAAGATTGAATCTCATTTATAACACTTCGTTTTGTGTAGATGAAATTGGAGAAGAGGATGAAGAACTACAACGAGCATTGGCAGCCTCTATGGTAGGTATAGAAGATTCTGGTTCAGTTGCCTCTAAAGAGACTAATGAAGCCGCCAGTGATGTTGTAAAAGAGGAGAACTTGATAAAGAAGCCTTCTTATCCTCCTCTACCTGAAGAACCCAAGGGTGACAGGAACCTTCTCTGCAGAGTTGCAATTCGCTTTCCTGATGGACGCAGGCTTCAAAGGAATTTCTTACGAACTGACTCAATTAAGGTTAGACTTTAGTTTAATTTTCCTGTTTACTAGAGTTGACGCCTCTCAACTTTGCCTTGTGGTGTATTCTGATTTGATCTCCTAGATTCCAGTCTCGTAGGCTAACATGTCAGCTTTGTGCTTATAGCTACAAATTCTTTTTAAAGTGTTCAGCATATGATTTTTGTATCTACAAAAGTTGAATCTCCTGAGCCATACGGCGTCTTAGTTAGATTTAGTATTTATCCATATAATACAAGAAAACAGAACTGCATGATGTCTGCATCTGATAAAGGGACGATACTCATTTAGTGATGTAGTGATTTCCTTGTTCTTTTGACACAATGTTTTAACCGTTACTAGCATTATTTGAAGTCCCTTGGAATGCAGTCGTCTTATGATGTCTTTTATCTTTTCAGCTGCTATGGTCCTTCTGTTCTACTCAGTTTGAGGAAGCTGAGTCGAGGCCATTCAAATTCACCCAAGCAATTCCAGGTGTATCAAAGTTTTTGGAGTTCGATAACAACATGACCTTTGAGGAATCCGGTCTTGCCAATTCAATTATTTCATTCACTTGGGAGTGAGCAATGGGTTTTAGTTATAGTTACTACTCAGTAAGGATGTCGATGTAAGAGGGCATGTTCCTACTGCGCGGGTGCTTTCTGCGTTATCTACTTGTTTAAGAAAAAGAGAAAAAAAAGTTACTTTCTGCTGTTATTTTACTTTCAAATATAGTATCTTGGCTTTGATATTGTATAAGATGGTATGAAGTTTGTACATTTTGCTAAACATGTACATAATTATGATTAGTTCTTGGTGGCTTTTAGTCTTGTCAATTTTATATCTTTACCATATCACGCTATCTTTTGTTTAGGCTGCTTCCCCAATGGCTTTGTCCTTGAAGAGTACAACAGGCTATTTTTACACCCCACAATAGTGATTCTAGCCCTAGTAGAAACAACACTGATTCTTGAATCCTTTTCATACTCATGTCACGTTGAGGTACTACCGAAAATTTATCGTAATCAATTAGTTAACATTTTAATACCTTTAACCAAACACAATGATGAGCTGTCATTTTTTTTCTCCTGTCCGATATACTATATCTGGATCGAGCACTGCATGATCGTTCGGGTGTGGCGCTCTATATATAATAGAATAGAATAACTCGTCTCATGTAACTTGTCTATCCCATCCCCATTTATAATTTAACCTTCTAGAGATTGTGATCCAAAACTTCAGTATCACACAAGAAATGGCCAACTATGATAATAAATATTCACTGACCAAAATATGCATAAGGGGGAGGAATTTCATCCATCCAAGTCTAAGTTACTAATATGTTATTTTCTTGTTCCTTTTAAGAGGACAGTGTTGTGAACTGGTGAAACTATAACAGAAGACAGAAATATTACCAGGATAATTAGTGTGAATATTCATTACTTCATAAATAAAATCTCCCATTTTCACCTTCATAATCCAACCCATGATTTCAAATAGGTTAAGTTCCATATACTTTGCAACTCCTTATATCCCTCAATATAATCCTATAAAGAAATAGTGATATTACATACTCCATCCATCACATAATACAGACTTGGAAAATACTTTAAAGACAAAAGAGAAACTTATGTGCCTTTTCTATCAGAACAAGTTAAAAGAAAGGATGAAGCACATAGTAGAAAATTTACCAAAATCTCACTCAACTGAAAGAACAGGGTTTATTGAGTGCAAACATGACTGGTTTAAAAGTTATTGTTAAGCTTTAACTAACATATATGAAAGTAACAACATAAATGAATATGGTAGGAAGGTTCAGAATAGGCGACGGATAATATTTTTAGGAATGAAACAATCCATTTTCCACTGTAAACAACTATCTCGATACAGCAGGGTAAGAGAGTTGGGGGGGGGGGGTCTTATGACATCATAGTTCATATATCCCACCTCTTCTTCGCGCGGAACATCAAAGTTGAAGATGTGATATCATCTTGAGGCACTTGAAGCATAAATTGTACTTTCATCTTCATGGGAGCTGTCTTTGCTTTTCCGCTTTCCTCGCCAACCTAAACAAACAGAAGAACATGATATGAAAATCCATGCTATAGACTACAATTTCAAAGAAAATGATACATCATTCAATCATATGCACTCCTTATAGAGTGAGCAATTAGGGCAATGCCCAATTTCGTATTCTTTCAAATTTGTTATGCATGCAATGATTAGATAAATAAGCATCTGTATACTATAAGGGGTCGTTTGGTTGGAAACATGTTATCCTAGGATAACTGGGTTAGCTATCCTGGGATAACTTATCCCATCACTATGATATAAATTGTGTGATAAGTTACCCCAAACATGGCAACTAAACAACATAAAAGTTTTCTATCCCATCATTATTATTTTTAATCCCTCGCACCAAACGAGCCCTAAGATTATCACAGAACATTGTTAGTGATTTGCAATTTCTGTCTCTTTTTCTTTATTTCGTGTCATCAGGAACAATATGTCAAATGGATGAAACCATATCAGGATCTTGATCATAAGCTAAATTGTTCAGTTTCGTGACAACTGTGCAGCAGCCAGAATGCGTGAAGAAGACGATAGAAAGAATGGGATATCAGGTTAAGTACAACAAAGATGAAACCAAAAAGAATCACATGAGACAAAAAGTAGAAAACCTTTAATATATGAGAGTGTGATCTGCATATCATTAACAAACAAATGAAGCAAAAATGTTGAACATCTGCATGTAGTTCTCACATTTACTCTGCTGGAAAGGACCCTCCAGCCATCCATAAGAAAAATCCATTTTTTCATACTCTTTCTAAGCCATGCGTATAATGAAAAATTACTAAGTTGTTAACAATATCACGGTAGTTAAAATTAGCATAATTATTAACCTAAGCGGTTAATTGAATGGCAGCACCCACTGCAATAAACTTACTTTGGGGGGGTGGGGGGTGGGGAGGGGGAATCTGTTCCGCTATACATTCTCGGGAACTGATTGGATACTAAGGTTTACACCTCATCTGAGGAAGATCGATTTTTTTTACAGTGGGTTTTGTTTGCATCGAGAGAAAGAGACCTTCCTTTTTTTATTGTTTCTACCTTTAATTATTGTCATAGTGTTCAGGCTAGTCGCCTTCTAGACATTAAGAACAAAAACATACTAAAAAGGGCAAGTAAAACTTCAATTGTTAAAGAGAGAACTAATTTGAAGTAATGAAAGGAACATGTCAAAGCTATCAACGTACTTTTTTGATAAGCACTGTCAATGAACTTGAAGACAACTACTAAGACAAATTTTGGAACTGAATTTTTTTTTTTTTTTTTTTTTAAACTGGATAACTACCAAGGCAAATTAAAGCAGCATAGCAATTAAAGCTCAGTTTGTTCCCATTTGTGAAAGGGTTGCCAACAGAACTTACCCAAAGAGATGCCCACCCAAGTCGCACTTCTGAATCATAACCAGCTTTAAACTTGTAGTCTTTTCCAATATTGTGTTTATAGACGGTGCTCCAGTAGTTTGTGTCCAAATTATACCAGTAGCTGACCCCCAAAAAAATATATCAATAGATTGGCAGTTAAAATAATCAAGTTCATGGATACAAAACTATGGAAATCGATGGTAAATGTAGTATATCCATGAATTCATAAAGGAACTGATATATTCAACAATCTGCAGTCTTAATCATGAGAGGAACTATTAAACTTGGAGCTATATTTCCATATAAAGACAAAATGTATTATTATGTCTTTACGACGTTGCATGAATCAGGCGGTATAAAAGCAGTTCCCACCCTTATGGTATATTCAGGAAATTAAAGGTTCATTATCCAAACTCCAGAAGCATAATCTCACTATAACAGTTTCTAATAAAACAGTGACATCTGATATATAGTACATTTTGTTTGTAAGTAAACAAAAGGTACTAATGTTAGATATGATAAGCATATGCATAGGAAAATCATAATCTATCAAACAAACATTAAGGTCAAATGGAGATAGAGAATGGGGACATCACCTCAACTTATCTGAAGGACCGAATCGACGCTTGAAGGCAAATGACATTGCATTTGAAGGCAAGGAAATGCTAGGAATAAATGTCATTTGCTCATCCTGAAACATAGGAATGGTCAACTCCAAATAGAGATTCAAATGTCGAGAGAAACTTCCAAACCATATAAATTATGGAATCAGATGCTGCAGGTCTTTAAGATAATCAATTTGATGTGCATTTTAGATACACGGGGACAGAAGAACTGAGGGGATCAATCGAATCAAAAAGAATGTGCAGGCCTATTCAAAGAGAATGCAAAGGAAAAAGTCTCAGAAAAATACATAACTTAAAAAAAACATTTAATGTGATTTACAGCATAAGTTTCAGCAACAAATATTGTTATTTCAGAGACCATCAATTTCTACCACAGGTTGTCGATTTAAAGAGAGGGGAAAAACAGCTAAAAACCTATGAGAATCCAAAAGATGACTTGCCACTCTAGATATATGATATAATTCTCTTTTCACCTATTATCTATTTCTGTTTTTTGTTTCTTTTTCTTTTAAGTTACTAAACACTAATAAGGGCAATTACATTAAAGTGAAATATGAAACAAATCCTTCATAAAACACTAAAACATAATGCAAATTTAGTATTGTCACATGTTGGTTTACAAAATTTGCTTCACTTCACATGTTCAGCCTAAGAAATATGCTTCGTGTGCTCTCCTTTCAAGAGTATAGACCACCTTGTGTGTATCTAAGAGAGAGAGAGAGAGAGAGAGAGAGTTCCATCTGGTGTACAACTAAATACCAAATGATATAAAACAGTAACCAACTTCTTAACAATAAAGAAAGAACTCAAGAAAAGCATAAAGGACTGGACATCTGCAATCCAATAAAAGTTGGGTGAAAACAAAATCAACAAGTAGTGAAAAAGAAACTACCTTAAAGCAGTATCTCAGATCCAAAGCTTCATCCTTGTATTTTGCAGTACAAACTCCATTCAGGATCTGGCCTTTAAGGATTCCATTCACTGATAGTATTCTCTTTGCTTGCTCCTCCTCCTCCTCCTCCTCTTTCTCCTCTAGTGAAACTTCACCTAGAGGAAATCTGATGGTTGCTCTTGGCTGCAGCAGGATGATTATAGAATGAATGAGACACAAATGTTAGATAAAGCACAGATAGAGCCAAACCCAGATGCCAGTCTTCGTCAAACGTAAGATACTAATAGCATTCTGAAAATCTAAGCTTTCTCCTCACTACCCCATCAGAAAGGTAGGATTTCATTGTATAGCACAACTGTACAACAATATACAATGCTATATCTATCAGTAATGAAGTGCCAATCAATATGTTTAGACACGAGCTAAAAAGCTGCAAGTACTGTAACCTCAGTATTATATTCCCTGTGATCTATTCAAAGGTAAACCAGGAACTATAGTCAATATAATCAAACTACAGAATGTTGATAATATCTCCAGCAGTAACTTTTCTCAAAAGTAACCTCAAATCCGAGTCAAATACTGTACACAGAGATAAGGCCATACCTTGCCAATTGCCGGAACAGCAGAAGACAACTCAAACTTGTAAGCTGGACCTGCCAGATCAGCTACCATGGCCAGTTCTCCTTGTTGCGACTAGTATGACCAAAAGAAGTGTGAGTGAGAAGTGCTATAGTGCACATAAACCATGAAAACAGAAACAATCATATCACATACTAGATAGTAATACGGAGACTGAAGCAACACATAAACGAGTCAAAGTGTCACATGTACTTCTAGAAAACTAGAGTTTAATAATGATCCTGCAACATCAATTGGCAATAAACTTGCCAATAACTTCAGCACAAGTTAGAAACACAACAGGATAGCACATAAAAGATAGGAAAGAAAGCATGTGAATCTTTATGAATGCCAAGTTACCCAGACTCCGTATTGTCTACTTCCTCCAACCCATTTTGTATGATGGTGTTTGACTGGATTAGGAGTTCAGGTTATAACAACATACCCAGTGTAATCTAGAGTGCACACAGACCTCAGCCCTACCTCAGAGGTGAGGTAGAGAGGCTGATACTGATAGACTCACGGTTCAAGACAAAACAATTTCAGAAAAAGATGTAATGGAAGTACAAGAGACAATAGAAAATAACAAAAACAACAAATAGTAGCAGAACAATACTACAACAATAATCCTAAAATCAAACTACACAAAACAACAGATAGTAAGGGCAACAAGCCAATACACTCCTACTTACTTGTATAGATGCACTCCTACACAATCACCTTCCATCCTAGTTCGTCTATGTAGAGTTGCACAAGAAAATAAGATAATCAAGATACAGATTTTCTATACTGTTTAAAGCTTGCACCAGATGGGAAAACAGAATAGCCTGAGACAGTGCAAGTGGGGGATTTTGGGCTAGTCTCCCGCCTCACATTCTTACACAAATAGATAAGCCAAAACATCTGTACTATATTTATCCTGTTTTTTAATAATCAAGAAGTCCGTCTGGAACCAACCTTTAGGGCCAACTGTAGCATTCTAAACTCGGGGATGACGGGCCTCCTCTCTACCCTTCTCAACTATATACTCGACTTAGTTCGCTTGACACAAGGCTTGAACGCATAGGCTTGAAAACTTAAGACACAAGTCCTTCAAACTTTGTCAAGTGAGCTAACCCTTGGGGACCTATTTATATGACACTAATACGGTTTAAGGCGTCATGTTTTCTTTTACGTTTCGAATTTTTTGAAACATTTCCTAAATATAATCATAATAATTATGACTTACATTACTTCATAGATGATTTTCAACTATGTATCTTAAATTCAAAAAATATTGAACAATGGATATAGTATTAACCTGAAATAGAGCCGTTTCAACATATCTTACTCAAAATATTGGGAAGGAATATCAAAATTAACATAGAACTAAATAGTATAAACTTTGAATATAGATGATATCTACATAAATGGAGGTTATATATATGGAAGAATGAAATACCACATGTGTATATACAGACACATAAATCTGCCGATATCAGAGCATCATCATTCATTTGGAACAGAAACAGTATAAAATTAGATAAATAAAAGGTCAAACTGTACAGCACACAAAATCACATAAATATAAACATCCCTACGGTAGCAGAACAAGTGTCACATAAAGCAGTAATGTTCACAGCTTCACAACACATGCAGTATTGAAATGCAAACAAGAAGCATTTTAAGGAGCATCAATATATTTAAGATTTGGTGAGGCAAGCAATGTACTCTTTGATTAGGATTTATAAAGTAAAGGGCAGCCCAATGCACTAAACATCCCCCATTCACGCAGGGTCGGGGATAGCATTTCTTAACAATGTTCAGCTATAGAAATCATAACTTAGATAGTGGTAAGGTGAGGTCTGTGTACCCTCCCTAGAACCACTTGTTTGGATTAAATTGAGTATGCTGTTGTATTCTATTTTCACATAAAATTAGAAACCAAATAAAGGCCAAGCAGCATAGAATTCAAAACTCCATAATCAAAACACAAACACCAATACTCAGTACCCACAAAAAAAAAAAGTGTTACATAAAACAGTATAAATTTCACACCTTTACTTCATGAACAGCCTTAAACTGCAAACCAGGAGCCACATCAAACGAAGCATTGACAAGAGCATTCTTCTCTTCAATATCATAATGAAGTGACAAATACTTCGAAGTTAACGCCACTTGAGGATCCGATATCTCACCCTTCCCATTATTCTGAAATGAAAACTTCAACTTCGCCAAACTATCCAGCACTTTGCATGAAATTCTGTGGAAGAATACAGAACTATCGCTGTCAAACTCCGTCGTCACTCTTAGCTTCGGCCGTTGCCGGAACCATGCCGCTGGAACAAATCCACCACCGCTAGTCACCGGCGGTGATTCCGGTCGAGATGAAGGCTGTGCTGATACAATTAAGGAGTTAGGGTTTGGTGGAGATTTCAATTCCAATTTGGATTCCGCCATTAGAAAATGAAATTTTTGTAGAAATTTTGTGCTTTTGTATATGTGAGAGTAGAGAGTGGACTTAATTTTAGGCGGAAATGTATATGAAGATTTATTTCTATTTATTATCCTTCGTTTGGGAGATATCTAACATTCTGTTTCGACGGCCGATATCGATAGTTTCATAATGTATCGTATTATAATAATAAAATAATATCTCATCGCTAATAATGTTCTATTATTATATAGTGCCCAACACTTCTCTATATACTTTCTCTTTGATAATGATTTTCTACTATTATATAGTAGTAGTTATACGGAGATGAATCTTTGAAGCAGAAAAATATTATTTTATAGAGATATTATTTATCTGATAAAGTAATAGTTATTAATTTAAAGAGTGTTTTGAGATTCAATAAAAGCTAATTTGATAATATCAAATCATTATATCTTACTAATTTATGTATCTAATTTATTATTGGGCAACTTTCACATATAACAAACACAAAATTCAAATTTGTATGCTATAACAAAGTTTGTATAATTGAGCTTCATAGCAAACACATATATGTATAATTCGCTATACATATACAATTGAAAGCTATGCCTATTTCTCTATACATATATACAAAGAATCAGTTGTATAATTCGTTGGCTTCTCTTCAAATTTGTATACAATTAAATTGAATTGTATAAAATGAGAAAGGGAGAAATTATATACAATTTGAATATGTATTAAATGAGAAAGAGAGAAAGGCAAAAGAGACTTGAGCAGGGAATATACAATTGAATCGAATTGTATAAAATGACAAAGATAGAAATTATATACAATTTGAATTTGTATAAAACGAGAAAGAGAGAAAGACAGAAGAGACGTGGGCAGAGAAATATTTGTATTGTATAATTATAAGTGTATAGGAAGGAGATATATGTATTTGCATGTGTATATACAAATTCCTCCCGCTTTATACAAACAGAGACACAATTTATACAATTCTATTGTATAAAGAGAGAGAGGCGAGCGATACTGACAAACAGTTTGTTAAGTAGTACAAATAAATTAAACGATAGCTACTGTATTTATTTTACATTATTAGTTTGTTATTCTATACAATTATCCCTTTATTAAATTTACGTGAAAAAAACTAAATTTATTACATAAGTCGTTGAAAACATCAAAATCATTGTGACTTACTAAATTATGTATATCATATTTAATGAATTTATATATAAAAACATAGATTCACTATACATAAAGTATAATGTATATGTATGATTCACTGTAATAGAATTTTTTTGTTAAATGATTTATTATAATATATAGCGCAAAAATTTTCTAAATCTTTTGTCTAGCCAAACATGATAAAATTATGTATCATATTTTAATGAATTTATATATAAAAAAAATCTTCGAACTATCCACTTCCAGTCTTGTTAGCGTGCTTAGAGAACAAATGTTCAAAACCAGAACCTGAATCAACCAAAGTTTTGGTGACTACCTTAATTCTGATATTGGGTAGAATATACAAAGCTTTGTTGTGCGACGTTCCTTTATTATGATTACAATTAATAAAAAACACAATGGATATTTAGGATGGGATTTTACTCAATCTGCTGGTCAGGCCTGATCCGGTTGGACCTGGTCTTGGTTCGATCTAGACTCATTAGCGCTGTTGAATGGCTAGTGGGCCTCAAAATGTTTCTTTTAGCCTCTCCCTACTATTCTAAATTTTATCCGATGAATGAATGCAATACATGGAAGGCTTTACCTACGACATTTTCTACTGTTATTTTCATGTAAAAAGAATGAATGATTACGAAATGCTTACCGCCTTTGATTTGGTATATTCTAAGTGGTCCATTCGATCTATAGTCTGTATCCATTGTCGTAGCCAAAAGGATCCCTTTCTTACTTGTATTAATCCCAAACTATAATAAAATTCACTTCAATCCGCATCAATAAGTCATAAAACATCTTTTTTTTTATATATATTTGAGATTGCAATAATTAAAGGAGATGTCATATTTTATATGATTGAATAAAAACACATTAATATTACTTAATATTTTTTTTAACAAAGTGTTTAATTAGAAACACATTATTAATAGTTGATGTTTAATCAGAATATTGGTTATTTAGTTCAGTGTCTAAATAAAACATTTTGACATATTTAAAGGATTGGCCATGCATTAAAGCCAAAATAGAAAATAGTTTTCACTTGATTACAATAATAACATACACAATATAATCAGATAAAATGAAAAGAATAGTGTATATACATATTTTATCAGTTATCTCTACCTTTTGTTATGATTTAAATATACACAAAATATACACAAAATATACAATCTTATCTATGTTGATGAGTCTTGAGATGATGGAAAAATTAATTAAAGGTGCAAGTGAAGAGACCTCTAACACTTGGGAATAAAAGCAAAATGAATACCACTTAATTAATTACCTTTAAATGCTTAGAAATGAAGAGTCCATTTGATTTATATATGTATAGCCATAAGTAATTATAATCCAAGTATTAAACAGTTTATTTGAGAGTGATTGATTATAGGCATGGGAGGTATAGTATTAACTACAAAATTTATCTGTCGCTAAATTCTGTTATTTATTAAAGTTGTGTACATAATATTCAAATGTTAACTTTTTTAAATTTCCATTTCAGAATTAAGCATGGAAAATATTAACAATTCATTACCAACACGTTACTTGTTGAAGATTGAATCATTTTCGTTGCTATCAGAAAATGGTATTTCCAAGTATGAATCAAATGAGTTCGAATCTGGTGGCTTCAATTGGTATTTATCTCATCATTAACTTCAAAAAAAAAAAAATTGACTAAACTTTCAGTTTCATTTTATTTTTGTGTATGTTTTTGCTAGTTGCTTTTAAAGACAGGGTAGAATTAGACATGACATGACATAATTTCAATGAGTACATTATAAAAATCCCTAGCGAATCCGTTGCTAATTGAATTTTCTAGTAATTTGTCACTAATTTATGCTAAATGAGATTAGCATGGAATTTTACTGTTTAGTATGAAATTATGTCCTTTCGTTTTTAGTATGTTTGAAAAAGAATTATTTTTTTCTTTTTTTGGTAATATTTTAATTTCAGCATTTCACGTGGCATGTCACAACATCACAAGGACAATTTTATACATTTAAACTAACTTTAAAATTTAGGACCACAAGATACAAAATTCTTCTTTATACTCTTAAACTCCGTGTCAAGTCAAACCAGGTCATAATTATTATGCTTTGTTACGCTTTCTCCATTAATTTCTATGTCATGTTCTATCTCAGTATTCTTGTTTTTGAACTGTCTATGAGGTAGGGGTAAGGCCCGAGTAGACTACTAAAACACCACTATGCATGTTGTTAGCTTTTGAGAATTTGATATTGTACATACATTAACCAAATAATGATCATGATTCATATTAAAGTTCAGACAGATAGTCTGTTGAATCTAACTTTACATTCCTCTCGTCTTGTGGTTTTCCTTCTCCTATTTGTATTCCGGTGATAGGTCAGGTCTGGAAAGCTGCAGGACGCGTTGCTCATTTGAGTAGAATTGTTATTAGTCCTCTGGCTATAGACTTGTTTCCTAATTGAAGAACATGTTATAGGAAAATGATCATTCATCCTAACGGAGACGGAGATGGAGATGGAGATGAAACAGGCCATATATCTATATACTTGGCTGTTATTGGGACAAGCTTGTTGAATACTGTTTGCGAGGTGAATGCCTCGTTTAGCTTCTTGATATTTGATCAAATTCATGACAACTTTACTGTAATGAAAGGTATTAAGACATTTTTTCCTTTTGACAGATCACCCAAGTCTAGGACTACTAAATTTGTTTTGATGCAGGAATGGAAAGGCGTTTTCGCAATATCAAGAATGAATGGGGCTTTTCGAAATGTATCTCTCATGAAACATTCAAAGATCCGTCTAATGGTTACCTTGTTGATGACAAATGTATCTTTGGAGTTGACGTATATGTCATCAAGAAGCAGGGAATAGGTGAATGTATGTCCTTATTGAATGACACCGAGCCTTATAAGCACGAATGGAAGATTACTGAGTTTTCAAAATTGAATGAAGAAGCGTATTCTGAAGAGTTTACTGTTGGAGATTATAGATGGTACATTAATATATCCATGCCCATTATATATGTTAAATCCCTCTTGAACTTACTTTAACATTGTAACTTTACGAGTACTTGATGTGTTTGGAATATGCAGGAAACTTTCATTATGTCTTGGAGGTGACAGCCGACAAAATGGTAAGGATATCTACGTGTTTCTTAAATCAGTTGATGCTAAAGGATTTGATCGCCAAAAGAGAGTACAGGCAGAATTTATCATTTCTCTCAAAAACCAGATTGGTGGTGAACATCACAAGTTGTGTGGTACTTTCTCTTGTTCCTTTTTTTCCTCAATGAATACAGTAATATGATTCCTCATTTCCTACAGGATTTGTTAAATGTTTCATTTAGCGCAACTCTATGACATGAAAATAGTTGACATTGTTATCTTACAGGTTGTGCACATTGGTATTCAGCTACTTCATCAGGACGTGGCTGGTCATCATTTATGCGATGTTGTGAATTCAATGATCCTAAAAAGGGCTTCCTTATTGAAGATTGTTGCATTGTGGAAGCCGAGGTTTCT
>NC_028640.1:2333594-2335438 GCF_001406875.1 Solanum pennellii
TTCAACTCTTGTGGATCAGGAAACATCTTGAAGCTCATAAAAATCTGGCTGAATAAATCAAGGTGATGATGGAAATGCTAAAACCTTCTTGAATGGATCTTACCTGAAGCAATCAACTCTTTCATGACTATGAAAAGGGAGCAGGTATCCTTGCTTTTCGGTTATATATGTTTTAGCAAATTCAGTTTCATACCTTTTGTAGGTATACAAACATGGAAAAGAGGATGAAGAAAAAGGGAGGTCAGGTTAGATCTAGGCAATGACATTCAGACTCCATAGAGGGACCTGGTCCTTTCTCGAAGGTTAGCAATCTTAACATGGCTGTTTGAATTATGCATGAGAACCAATGAAATTGACACATGTCTGTCCTTCAGGAATCTGACTTTTGTCTCATCTTTTGAAAGCCAAAATGATACCTTATTTTCTCTTTCTTTATATTCCATATTTCTTTCTATTTCCCCAGAAAAATTGAGTTGCC
The DNA here is from genome assembly GCF_001406875.1 of Solanum pennellii. Classification (NCBI taxonomy): domain Eukaryota; kingdom Viridiplantae; phylum Streptophyta; class Magnoliopsida; order Solanales; family Solanaceae; genus Solanum; species Solanum pennellii. The sequence continues at coordinate 2,334,073 of NC_028640.1, forward strand.
TTCCAAATATCAAGGTGCTTCAAAATTTTCTTTTCTCTTCTTTTCAAACACACTTCAAATTGTTAACCCCTTGATTCTTGCTAGAGAATTCTTTGATGAAAGAGGGATCTGGTCCTCCATGAAAAATGAAGAAGTGGAAAAGATGATGCTAAAAAAAAAGAAGAAGTTGATATTCTGAGAACTCAAAGTTTTCTGAAGAGGAAGGTGTAAAAAAAAAAAAAAGGGATAGAAAATCTTTTTGGTTCCTCAATTGTTGATCAATTCATCTCGGAGGCCTTGAGTTGTTTGTGTTACCAATCTTTCTGTTATGAAAAACTCAGGCTGGTGTTGGAAGCTATGACAGTTGCTCGTGTTAACTGGAATACTGAAATGGATTGTTTAAAAGTCCAGCTTCTGAAACAACACTATCAGAGGGACCAGGTGCCAACAAAAAAAAAAGTAAAAATAAAAAATAAAAAAAATTGGCAGCCCTGAAGGTTAAACATACAGGTTGGGCTGCACATCATGTTGTACGCTAAGAGAAGATTCTTGAAATCTTATGCTAGGGATATGTTCTACTAATTCTATTCTTTCAATCCCTTGCCTCTAAATCATCCCTTCTCTTCCTACCTCTCTATGTCAGTCCTCATTCATCTCTTGGGCATTGTTCTGGTTTTCATCTGTAATCATACATGCAATGCTTTGATGACTGATCTTTTGTTTATGGATGTTAAATGTCTTGTTTCTACTGACTTGTCTCATTACTTTATGCCTTTTTGCTCATGCTCTGTGTTGCCCAAATGGCCATGAATTTGCAAGAACTATATTTCTGTCAACTTGGTTTACTGCTTTAACCCTTTTTTATGATGTCAAAAGGGGGAAAGTTGTTAAGGTAAGGTATGAGATCAATAGTGTTATAACTGCTTGAAGAAGACATGGTCACATCGATAGGAGGAATCAATGGTAGCTACTTGAAGAGATATGGTCATGCTGATAGGGGGAATAAATGCTTGCTACCTGACGAGGACCTGGTCCTGTCGATAGGGGGAAGAAGATGTTTGTCATCATCAAAAAGGGGGAAGATGATATGTTGATGTTTTGATGATTTGACAAACTTTAGGGATGATTAAACTGCAGTTACCCCAAGAATTCTTTTTGATAGGGGGAACTGATGAATAAGTATGTCATCATCAAAAAGGAGGAAAATGCTATGTTGATATTTTGATGAGTTGACAAACTTCGAGATGATGAAACTCAAGTTACCCCAAGAATTCTTTTTGATAGGGGGAACTGATGAATAAGTATGTCATCATCAAAAAGGAGGAAAATGCTATGTTGATATTTTGATGAGTTGACAAACTTCGAGATGATGAAACTCAAGTTACCC